>NW_026683481.1:0-263000 GCF_030247195.1 Topomyia yanbarensis | reverse complement strand
CGAGCTTTTTCGTCAACTTTACTCATGATGACAAGAATAATCCGATATTTCTTTTGTTCTAGAGACAATGCACACTAGATCGAGAGGCCTGTTGTTCACTTGGCTCGATTGTACGTCTGACTGCGGCAGAAGTAGAAAGTAGACTGTGAAGTGGTGCGACTTTTGTCCACTTGAACAGATGGTAAATGTATGAAACCCTATTAGCAACAGTAAATCAAAGCGAGAATGGCAGTAAATCCGAGCAGGTTAATCGCATTCCTCTCTTGCTTTTCTGAAAATTGGTTTCGAACTTTATGTCGTTTGCCTACTATTCTCTAACGCATATCCAGGCTCTTTGCTTTCCTGTTAAATTATGGAGTTTTGCTGAATTTTCCGATTACCAATAATTACAAATCACCCCATTTGAAGCAGTTCACCAAGTCTAAAACTGTTAGCTACTAAATCGCTGTTCGTTCTATTATAGATAAAGGTTTAAGAGCAAATCAAATACAGACATGACTTGGACCATAGTCTTATTACGCGCCACCCAGTGAATAAAGGAAACCAATCAGAATGTCGCTAATAAAACTTTAACTTCTAGAATTACTATGATGATGGCCCCACCTCATTCCCACACAAAGGTGTTATCTCAACGATCTAGAAGTCAAATTATTATAATTAAACGTTATCTTGCAGACCGATATTTTGAAACAGATCCCCCTGCAGAGTTAACATATTTGTCATAAAAAATTGTATAGTACCTTTAAAGCCTTAATAAACATAATAATAATAATAATAATGTATAGTACCGAAAATACCGGTACTGACTTTTGTTCAGTACCGGTATTACGGTACTAAAAATGGGTCGGTATTCCCGGGATTTTCGGTACCGGTATTACCGGTACCACAACCCTAATGGATAAGAGTTATGAGAATAAATTACTGGGGTCACATTCAAAGCTGGGACGGGACCTGCGGATTCGTGTTTTCTTATTCTTTCTTTTTGTTTGTTATATCTTACTTCTTCGATTCACACACACTAATACTTGGTGTAGTTCAAGAAATGACATGACTTTTTTAAAGAACAAACAAGAATTGAACTTTCAATATGTTTTGTGAATCCATTATCATGAAGTGCAAGGTCAAAAATTGCGGTCGTAGTAAAGCGAAAAATCCGGAGATAACTTTTCACCATTTTCCGGTGAATCCCTATTTGTGAGAACAGTGGGAGAAGTTCACAAGAATTGACGATCTCGAAATTAATGAAAGCACTATCATCTCCACTATCATTATTGATCTAATCTAATAATTTATTGAAATATTTGAAAAAAAAAGTTAGCATTTCCTTAATTTCAAATAGAATACTCCCCATATTAATCACTCTGAGGACAGCCGGTTCAATCTGACATTTGCGTGCTGGATCAATTTGACACGCGTTTTTTTCTTTCCGCAGGTCCCGTCCCAGATTCAAAGAAGACAATGTGGACATCCATTAAAAGTTGCGCAGAGAATGAAATACGGGATAAAGAAGATAGGTAGACCAGCCAAGACATGGAATGACTCAGTGGAAGAAGACAAAAGAAAGATAACAGGAATAGAAGAAAAAGAATGCTATGCTATATTTCACACTAAGGAGGAAAATTGGGTAAACACCAAAAACCTGCTAAGCCAAGACAAGTTTCGGTTTCACTGTGCCTCATCGGCATAAACAGAACTTCTGCTCGGACGGGACATCACGTTTGATCAGTCGTTCGATTGAAACACAAAGTGTGTTAATTTTAAGGGATTTGCGTCAAGCCGCCGCTAATCTATTCTGACATAAAGTTAGTGTCGGTTTCTGATGAGGCGAAGCCGAAACGCAACCGTGTAACAGAAAAAGAATGGTTAGAATTAGCTAAGGACAAAGAAAAAATAAAAGCTAAGGCCGAAGAGATTTATAAATATGAAGGAAGTGAAGAAGAATCAGAATCAGGAGTAGAAGAACTGGGTAAAATAAAGAAAAAGGGTGAAAAAATAATAAAAATATAATAAAATAATAATATAAATAAATATAATATAAGTCGAATGATGACTCAGAAAAGGAGGAAATTGAAAATAAATCAGAAAAACTATCGACAAACGGAGTTAGCTTGAACAACCCTCATACAAAAATAATCAAGGAAATAATCGACAAGACCACTGAACAGGTGAGCCTTCGTTTTCAAGAGCAGATGATGAAATTCTATACGATGTGCGTTGAGCAAGACCTACCTACAGAAATAAAAGAAAAATTCAAAAATATTTCGAAGCAATGGTTCGCTTTATTGAAGACCATTGTGTAGTCGCCTTCGATTGTGGGAACAATCAATTAAAAATAATACAATGTAATATACAGAGCCTATACTGCCGTTCTATGCATAATTGTCCCATGTATATAGGAAATCCCATAGAACATGGGATAATTAACCTTATAACGGCAGTATATAGCAACAAGCAAGAACTACAAAGAGTAGGAGACGGTAGGGAGTTGTGAATATAATTTTGTTTTCGGGGCATAACTACCATAAACATTGGTCGATTTGCAATATTTTATTTATTTCATTTTATTTTATCATCTGACCTTTCTGGTCTTAATGAAATATTAAGTATTAAGTATAAGGATGGTTAAAAGCCAGTTTGAGTGAAGCCTCATATAAACTCTTCTCAAATTGGCGTAAAACCCCATATCTTTTAGATCCAATAATCAGCACAATACAATGACATACACTACAATAAAATAAAGCAAAAATTCTAAAAAAAGACAGAAAATTAAAAATTACAATGCGGTACAAAAAATTTTTAATTATAATAATAGATCTAAATTTCAGGCAAATAAAAAACTCCTTAAGAGCCGGTTCTTGAAGGTAGTAGATGACACGTTGAAGTCAAAATCCGCAAACACTGAATGTGGCAGACGTGAAGCGAATAGGGTCATGACCAGCATACAAAGAGTTCGTATGTTCCAGAAGCAAAAAGTTTCGTTGAAGAAGTATTTTACCGACAAAAACAGCCTGGGCTAGTCTTCTCTTTTCCAGCGAGTGTAGACCTAATCGGTCTTCGTATGGCGTAAGATTGATAAGAGCCTTGCCACGGAAGGCATCTCAGTGCATAAGGAACGAATTTCCTTTGTATTGCTTCAATCCTGGCTACCCATGTTGATTGATGCGGACACCATACCATAGTTAGATTCTAGGATCGACCGAACCAATGCACCGCATAGTGAACGGAGACAGAGAGGGTCGTTAAATTCATTGGAGATTTTGAACATGAATCCCATCTGGCGGTTTGCTTTATTAATGATATGGTCGTAATGAGGTCGGAACGTGAGTCCAAGGTGACTCCAAGGTCGCGCACTTGTAGAACAAGCCCAATACAGTAGTCATACGAAATTGACTTATACTTGCGGTGATGCGATATTACAGTGCATTTGTAAGTACTGATTGTTGGCAAGTTTATGGAACACCAGTCATCCAATCTGTCTGTGTTGTAAAGCTAAGAAATCCCGGATGCACTTCACGACCATGTATAGTTTTACGTCATCAGCATAAAATATGCGACACCCGGGTGGTAATATAGTAGCTAGATCATTAATAAATAATGTAAATAAGAGTGGGACCAAATTGCTTCCTTGAGGGACATCCGATTTGTTTGAAAACGTGGCAGAAGATGCGCATCCTATTTTCACTATAAGTTGACGATCACTCAGATACGATTCGAGCCAACGAATCAGATCAATAGAAACGCATATTAACTTCAATCTTTCCAAAAGTATTCCATGGTCAAATCTGTCAAACACTGATTGCAAGTCAGTATATACTGTATCGATCTGAGCACCAGCGTCCACATTGCGTAAACAGAGTGAGACGAATTGAACGAGATTCGCAGAGGTTGATCTTTTGGGATGAATCCATGATGGTCAGGGGAAATATAACTTTGACTGGATGCAAAGAGTTCATCGTTTTAACTGATATTTGTAAAGGACTCCTTAAAACATCCACAGGCTGAAGGAATTTAAAATTATCAATGTCTTGTTTGATATATGGCAGATTGCGTGAAATCCGTGGAATCGGCATTTTTTAGTTTGGTGGGGAGTTGTGAACCATCACAAAAAGCAGGAGAAATGGAATATTATTGCGATTTATTTTTATTATATCTATAGACGATAAATTTTAAGATAATTTCAAACTAAAGATGAATTAGAAAAGTGATCTGATTTGCAATGGATAGGTGACAACTGATTCACGCCAAACCACCTGAATTTGCGGTTGTGGCACGAGGCCATTAAAATTGTGGTAGAATCCTGTTCTTCGGATAAAATTGCAATTGAGAAAGTTACGTGGGAGGATAAAGAAAAGAAGAATTCATGGACTTACATTTCGGAAAACCTGATAGCAATCCGGTAGAATACTATGGAATAGTAGCGAACTACGACCTATTGAACGTAAAGAACTGAACTTCGATACTGAACGAAAAGAAAATGTTTTCAGATCCCGGTGAAGACTGCATTACGTACGAAATGCTTAGGCAACTAAGCCCAGAGGCGGTAACGAACGTTATGGCTGATCTGAACAACATGTGGAAGAATTGCCACCTATCGGAACAACTAAAAACGATAAAGGTGGTGACAATCCCGAAACCAGACAAGGACCAGAATATGGTGACCGGAAAGCGTCCTACATCTCTAGTACCTACCTTGACAAAAGTGGCAAACGCTGCTGTACTCGAAAAACTCCAGGAGTTCATAGAAGAAAAGAACATCCATTCGCAAACCTTCGGATTCAGAAAAGGATTGTCTACAAATAATGTCTTTCATATGTGGTAAACTCTATTAAGAAAAATAAGAGAGATGGCTTGGTGACGATTTATGGAATGCATTTAATGCGGTCAAAACTGACAAATTCTGTGCTGATACTTGATACCAAACGAGATTAGCATATGAATAAGTGCGTCGAAACCGTTGTATAGTAATGCAGATGAGGACAGGATCTGTTGAGAGGACTATCAGTAACGGACTACACCAAGGAGATGTGCTATCACCAACGCTCTTTAATATGTATACAGTCGACCCACACAGTATTTAAGGAGAAGATGGTATGGATGGAAGATGGCAATTTGCAGACAATTTTGAGATTATTATAAAAGCAAAAAACAGAAATCTGTTAGGGTGGATGTACCAATAGTCGCATACTTAAGGAAAACTTTTGCTAAAAAAACGATGAATATACTTATGGGCAATGTTAATACATTAAACGAAAGCTTTCAAACCCTACTTCATAGGAAAAATAAAAAGTTGGTTAAATAACCAATTTATGTATTCAAAACCGCTTGTACCACTATAGGAACACATGTACCAATAGTGGTGCAATCGCTAATTTCGGTTCCTATTGTTGCAAATCCCATTGATTTCTTATGGTACTTGCAACTATAGGTACACTATATCAACTATAGATGCAAGGGAGCAAAGCAAAATTCAAAGAAAATCATGGTTATTTGAGCAAATTTCAAGGATAACAGTTTTATTGTCGCATAATTTTAGTGCGATGAATCGATAAACAAATATTTGTTGATGGTTGGTAGCTTAGTTTGGCGTATATCCCACTACTGCAACTATTGGTACACCTCAACTATAGGAGCACCCACCCTAAACGAAAAAGTGCAAACAACGGTTGACCTTTTCAAGGAACAAGCTGGGAAACTGAAGTTTAATATCAACACAGAGAAAACAAAAATACTTCCACGTATAGGGCACTCTTATCCCGTTTGTATTGACATTGACTGACATCTCAGCGGGCACAGCAAATTATGGGTCCCACTGACAGTTCAAATTGTTCTGCTCGTTTTGCTCGAAGCTTGATTTTCACTAGTCAGATACCGTACGGCATGACTCAATTTTTAGACATTTGTTAAAAAGCGAAAATATTGGACAGCTAATTGAAGAAGTGTGTTGTTTTGGATTTGTCGATGAATAACCAAAAACTTTACACAAATTAAACGATCTCGACTGTCACAAAATTGTGTAGAATTAAATCGATTCTGTTTATCGTGGATCGACCCTAACGTTTTAGATGTAGGCTTTAAAATCATGGCGGCGTAGCAGATACCTTGTTCCAAGAGTAGATGTCCAACCATTTCCACATCGAAGAACGCCGCGGCGAACACGATAACTCTTAATAAAATTGTCTGTAACAGGAAATTCAAAAAGATTTGTAAAGTTTAGACTTGTAGGTTCTCGATGAATAACAAAATTAGAAAAAAGTTTGAGTTTCGTAAAATGGCTTCATGAACACCGAAAAATCTCGTAGTTTACTGTAAGATTCGCTCTTTTCTTCAAAATAATGGGGAGAAATTTTTTATTCAGTTTTCTGTGGTTCATCGACAGGCTGCACATATTGTGCATTCTCATAAAAAATCAAGTCAATTTGTTGATTAGTTTTTGAGTTATCGGGTTCGCCAATTTGAAAAATGCGGTTTCGAGAAAAACGCTATTGAAGGATGTGATGTGACATTGTATCACGGAAAAAACGCTGTAGAAAATGACCCTTTGGGTATTTTCGCTTGAAAATTTGGATAGAAGCAAAAGCCGATTTTTTTTGCCTACTACACCAGATGTCCCCCTAATGCGGTCATCAGAAACAGTTCAGATCTTTTCCGTAAAAATCAGTTTATTTTGACTTGACCAATAAAATATAATACTTACATAACAGTTTCAATTTAGATTCCTACTGTCGTTTCACATTATATACAGATTGGCTCACTATTCAGTAACATGTTTTGTTTAGTAGAATTAGTTAATATTATAAATCTGTTAAAGTCAATTTCATATTACTGTATTTTGCTTAGTAGATAAAATTAAATAATTTACTATCGGACTTCGCTACCATTGCGTTCTCTATAACCGAGGAATACTAATATTTTGCACATTGTATATAGGTATGTTAACAGTAAATTGTCTTCAGCGCATCTAGGCAGCAGTAAATAAACCCAAAAGTGGATGCCCCAGCAATGTCCACTTGGATTTTCGTGTGTAATCTTGTTGTCATTATCGTTGTTACTCCCGCAATAAGTTTACTGGTTATTCTTAGATCAGTACCCAGTTTGTCACTAGTCAAGTTTTTCTCGCTATCAAATAGCCTACAAACATTGCTTATTGTCTCTAACCCTATAATCGGCACACTTTCTTGATTGTTGTGTCAAGTGTGCAGCGTCTCGGCTCATTTACGTAGTGCTCAGTATTCTCACAGCCTTTTTTGTTACGTTTTCTTCAATCAAACAACTAGATTACGAAAAGTATTCTGATACTACACTGAAGCACTGCTACTTATTATTTCCTTCGTTAAGCGTATTGTTTTGTGTTAAAATAAAATGCACTATCGCGATTTGTGACAAGGCAGGCGCAATGATTACGATCCACTAGAATATTTCAGATGTAAGCGGGACGATTGTATAGTCAGAGGTAACAACACTCTGTTTTGAAAGAGGTAAGCATCAGTTGACTTAACATTTACAACCATAATTTTATAACGTTTGTTACTTCACGTACTTTGGGTAGTAAAGTTTGGGTCAATTGAGTAAGGTCGCCAGCAATTTCACTAAACTTCCCTTTGCACACTCCATTCTGTGTTGATATGAACAGGAGTTCTACATTTATTTATGGAGACGAGACGAAGATCGCTGCTCTTTAAAAATATTATTTCGTCATTCTGGAATCGCCTAATAAAATCAATTGTGAACATATCAATGATGAAATATATGGGTATATCTTAGTGCAGGTTCCTCGCGCTTCTTCCGGGGAGGTTGCTGGTTACAGTCTTATACGCAATCCAGTTATTGGCGGTTCTGAAATAACAACAAATTTAATTAGTATCAACAGGTGGTAAATCGACGGCGCCTAGCAGTAACTGTAACAAGCGGAATAGGTGGAACGTGCATTGCAGAAACCTTTTACTATAATATAATGCTGGAAGACTTCTATCGACAAGGAGACCTCCATTCCTTCTGTAATTCGTATCACTTTCGCACTGGATAGAAAATAACCCAGTTTTACTCAAATCCATATTAGAATGCTATGATAAGCAAAGCATAATCCTTACCCTCGTTCTATTCCGTCAATATTTAACTGTAATTTTTGTTGTTGTTTCTTTTGTGACTGATTTTGTCGGTTTAGAACCCAAAAGCACCAGCCATTCTCGCTGTGGAGCATATGTCTAGCGAACATTGATCTCCTTCACACCAAGGGGAATGAAGCAAACAATTCAATATCCCAGTTAAAAAGGGTGTTCCAACAAAGGAAGGAAGCTTACATCCCTAGCGCAAGCATGGGAAAAATCGCATCGTGAACTGATCGTTCGCGCTTCGCAAGCAAGCTTTCTTCAGTTGTGATGCATTCTGTTAGCTTCGAAAATGATACCTAGCAACCTGTCGTTACGGACACATGCGATTCAAAGCTATAACAACCAACGAAGAAGCACATCAGTTGTGTTTTAATTCTTTCCTTCCCCAACGCGGATGGCTTCGTTCGTGAAGCTCTTCTCGAGCGGTTCGCGGTTTGCATAGGATTTTCATTATACAGTTTTATTTCATTTTCATATTCGCACAATATAATTAATACTTGGAAAACCATATACTATTTAAAACTAGCTGATAATCAATGGTTTTAAAAATTTGCAACAATGCACTGCTAACAAATAGGCCGCAAGGAACTTCAGTAGATCAATTTGCTAGTAGTGTATCACAAAACTACCCATAACGCGATCTGTCAGCAAAAAATCCAGTGCAAAAATAGGTACTATGATTTAATCATGCATGAAGAAACCTTTGTGAGCTTCGCGAAGCTACGTGACAAACATTCACGAGCGAAGAATTGACGCTGCTCTTAAATTTTTTAAGCTTCACTTTTGATTCGCAGTTTGCCCATCTAGTGACCTGCTCTGAAATTATTAGACTTCTCCCTTCGTGCGTTGATTATGGTTAATTAGTGAGTTAGCAACAGTCGCGCGAGTGAACGAATTTTCCCATGCCTGCCCTAGCGTACAGTTAATGACTAGACTTTTTGAAAAATAAAATTGTAGTAAAAATATTCATAATCCTAATCAGATTTTTGTCATTTATGGGAGTTTTAACCTTTGTGTCATTTGAGTTCTTTTTCAGGTTAACAATTTCTTATCTCATGCAGTACCTTTTTTACGCATGGGAACACTGGGGCCAGGCCAGGGGCCCCGGAATTTTAATGTTTCTCAGACAGTCATCCTATACATCAAGATAGCTTGCGCCAATCCCCAATCACAGTCATTTTAAACAAAAATCATAGAATTTCTCAGCACATTTCTCACTATACCTTAGTAACCAAACAGAATGTCAAAATTCTGAAAACGCCACTTTGTAGACATTTTTCAGACAAGTAATGTTGCATATCTAACTCAGTTTACCCCAAAATGGCGTTTGTCATAAAATAGCACAACAGCGACGATATGGCATCTACGTGTCTCGAAATGCTCAAAATAATCGTATTAATGATATCCTAATATTATTGTATGATTTAAAAAAATTAATACCTGGAAAAAGTTGTGGGGTGTCGGGCTTACCCACGGTATCGGACTTGCCCCCGGTTCCCCTACTTATAGTATATTCTATATTTTAAGCTTTAGAAGTAAAGGTTGTCCACGATTGCACTAGGGTGGGTGCTCCTATAGTTGAGGTGTACCAATAGTTGCAGTAGTGGGTTATACGCCTAATTAAGATACCAACCATCAACAAATATTTTTTTATCGATTCATCGCACTAAAATTATGCGACAATAAAACTGTTATCCTTGAAACTTGCTCAAATAACTTTTGAAAAAAAATATTTTCTTAGAATTTTGAGCTCCTTTGCACCTATAGTTGATGTAGTGTACCTATAGTTGCAAGTCCCATAAGAAAGCAATGGGATTTGCAACAATAGGAACCGAAATTAGCGATTGCACCACTATTGGTACATGTGTTCCTATAGTGGTACAAGCGGTTTTGAATACATAAATTGGTTACTAAGCCATCTTTATATTTTTCCTATGAAGTAGGGACTGAAAGCTTTCGTTTAATGTATTAACATTGCCCATAGGTCTATTAATCGATTTTTTATCAAAAGTTTTCCTTAAGCATGCGACTATTGGTACATCCACCCTACGTGGAAACCGTGGCAACAAAAATAATTCGTTATCCAAATTAAGAAAAATATTCAATTCGTGATATGTACTCGGTTTTGAATAGCACTTATAAAATTTTACACAGTGGTATCTGTAACTTTTCTCCCAGCTGTCATCTTTCATTACATTATCATTTAATTTTTAGCACCATCTGATTTTTTTAGCTGCTGCTTCGTAATTACGATTTACTGAAGACCCGTTGCGTATTGCAGTCTTTGGGCACCAAATTTGTTTTGCTGACAACTATACAACTCTAGAACTAGTTTTGCATAACGGCACAATTTCAAATTAGGCCATAACACCGAAGACCCACAGTCTTGTCTAAAAGTGGTATTCGACGTTTTTGATGGCACTCTTTGTGGTAAATACCCTATCCTACGACAAATTATTTCGTGTGCCCGAACTGTAGATTGCTTGCTAGACTAGGAAAATCCTGGCCGATTTCGAATTATTTTTTGTTTGCATTTTTCGACGAAAATAAATCTCAAAACCATAAATCTCAAAACCATGACCTTCACTGCCCCGAGTCATTTCTAAGCTTACGATGGGATAAATTCGAATTCATACGATGCGCAAGCTGGTTTTTTACGATTGCTTCAGTAAATTTTCTGGTTATGTTCATTTATAAAAAGAGATCTCACCAAATTTTTCAAACTATACAAAGAAATTTTATAAATAGTGAGCATTTGAAAAACCTGATGATAGTATGAACCAAAATCAAAATAGGCAATTATCAATTTTTCCCATATTTTGCTCGCATTTAAAAGTTAACAAACTTCAGCGATGGACTTCTAACCTACTAATGTTCGCTTATCTATCAATAAAGATTGGCATGTAGATGTTGGAATATTTACACAGTAGCCGTGCGCATTGTTTAAGAAAACAGTCTTAAACACATCATGAAGTACGAAGAATTCTTTGCTGGCCTGGACAAGAGAGTTCGAATGGCACATTTGCGGTAAATCTGCCCTACTCCATCATTCCTCCTTTTTGGCCAATAATCTCTTCATCCTCAAACAACGCAATGTAACTAAGGAGGTCAAATTACTATGGATAATTCTGTTAGTATACTGATAACTAGCGTATTCAATTATAAGGATGCTATTGAGAGAAACGCAGCGCATATTTCTAGCCTTAAATTGTTATCTTTTCAATTGCCATTACAAAATGTTCCATCTAGGAACGCTTGAAGTAAAATACCATATGCTGCCGGCCTGATCTCATGTGTGAGAATCGACCGCAGGTGATGGCATGATCGTCTTTGATATGAATTTGAACGAAAACATGAGGTCATACACTTAAATGAACCGCTAAACATGTTCATCCTATATTTTTGATAACTTTTGCCTAGTTGCTGTGAGACGGCCAGAAAATCACGAATCCACAAAGAACTAGTTTTTCTCTCTCTCTCTCTCTCTCTCTCTCTCTTTCTCTCTCGCGGACTGGTTTACATCATGTGTAATGGTTGACTCCATTAGAATTTCACACAGTGATAATAACAGATATTATGTGTGCAATATTATATATGCAAACCCTGCAATAATAATTCAACTGAGCCATGAATATTGCACATGTGAAAAAATTAAGTGCTGCAGCTGCAATTCAAATTATTATTTCACTGCAATTAACTTGTTGATATAACTTGTAAGTAAAATTATAGTTGCACTTAAGAGTGACCACCATCCAGAAGACCGAGGGAGCATGCTAAAACAATATAATTTAATTCTTCGTTAACGGTACATTTGCGATAGAAATAGCTTTTGATTAGTTTTTCGAGGTTCGCATGAAAACGTCAGTGCATCTGACAAATGGATTGTGTTGTACGCAGATCATCTTGGTTTGGGTCCAAAATTCGCGCAACCTTAGAAAAGAGACGAATAATCGAATAAGGTTAAAAAGTCTTTAATCGCAAAAATGAGTTTTAATATGCAACAAAAAGGGAATCACTTTAATATGTAGAATAGATTTTTTTCTTTTTTCAAACACATGCACAAGTTTCACAGGTTTCATAAAACGTATTTTCGTACCGATAAAATCTTTCGAACCATTCTCGAATGGTCGGAATTCTTTAACAGAAAAATTAATTGAAGGGCTGATGTTGGAATAGCTATAATTACTCCTATTCAAGGTCATTGGAAACAACACCTGCACTTTAGAGCATGTTCAAGAGTGGTTCAGCTCTATATTCATAATTGAATGAATAATCGTCAGCTAAAACTAACCATGGCGATTGATCCAATCCAAATATGCCTAAATTTACAAACTATTCTTCACCATGTTATAAATGTACTCATAATAATTATGCACCATTTTTAAAACTATTGCTCTAATTGTCCTATCAATTATCTCGAGCAAGGTCGTCCGGAAAAGACTTTAGCCCTTCAATATTATTTTCTGGAGTATTAACTAATCTGTGCTGAATTTTTATAGGTTGGCAATTGATTTAGAGAACGAGAAAATGTAGTTCAATAGATTTATACATTTTTTTTAAATCCACTACAACTTTTCTAGTAGCGACTGCTACGAATTACGCATAGTTACGATGCCCTGTATTTAGGCATATTTGCCAACATCACATGTAAATCATTCCATTGAATAGCAATCAATTTTGGTTTCGTTTTAATCGAAGACTGCATATCAAGAAGACTGGCAACTCTGTCCAGAATCTGGAGACAGTAACAGCAACGCCACTTGCGGGTAAAGGTGGTACTTCCCAAAATGAACACATATACACTTTTACCACAGCATTCAATTCAGCATTCAACTTGTGTAAAAATCCCTAACGGTTTCCATGGTAGTTGGGATATCTATACCAGGTGCGCTACTGTCGTCATGTATTGTTGTGGCTGAGTTCGACTGAATTGACAGCGGTTATTCCTCTACCCAGTCAAACTAGTCCGGAACCGGTTCGGACTTCTAGTATATGAATTCCAGCTCAAATGCATGAACCGATTGAGTCGGAATCGGATGTTTTCTTTGAGCAAGATTTCATACTGATTCCATTCAGGATTTCGAACCGGTTCCGGAACGGATTTGACGGATAGTAGGGATTAGTTGGTTTGGCGGCGCTAGTGTTTATCGTATATTGATTCAAATGTTTACACACGTTTTTTAAATATTTTTGTTCGATTATGGATGTCTGTTCTCTGTGCTTTTACATTAAGCTTCCTACCTTCCTCCAACAGAGGCGCTGTAACCTCTGTCGCTTCTCGTTTGTATGGGGGAAGGAAAGAGATATCAGTCTTCTTAATATGTAGTCTTCGTTTAAATACTGACTGCGGGAGAGATGAACGTCATACAACATTCAAGCAACCGAACCAAAAAATTGTAGCCAATTAGGAGAAGCTTGCAATAACCAAATGCGAATGTAATTTTAGTTTGTACTGCTTGATGAAATGTAAACTGATATCTTGAAAATAAATATCATCTACATTACGACTCAACTGAGAAAGCCTCGAAAGGCGTCCATCTTTGAAAGCTAAAAAGTAGTTTTTTCGCTACCTTTTAAGATAATTTCGGAAGAGATGCTGCGCTGGGTGAGATGTCGCACTCTCTATTTCTCGTATATAGAGTCACTTTTGTACGGTAATATGATATTGCGAGTTTGTCTTTCGAAGAATTACAATACTGGAGATGTAAAATAATCCTTATTATTAACTCACAAAATTTTTATTAATGATTATGTGCGTCCAGTTGAATCGCGAAGTATCAAATTTTCAGAACCACATTAAAATGTTGTTTTTTTGAAGTAGAATACTTCTAACGTTTCAATATTGGGGTCACAATTTAAAAATTTCTGCTTAGATATTTTCCTAGTTTTTAAATGCGAATAACCATTGGACTGATCGAAATCGCTATATTTTTACACTATCTGATCGGAAATATGTGCACGTATAATATTGTATTTGATTCCGTACAATGTACGTCTCTTATACACTCAAAAAAAAGTAAACGTTATGCCTATTGATTTTACACATAGATTTTTGCAATTAACGGAGGCATATAGACACTATTTACTGGCACATAAACCTAATGTGTGTATTTACAAGAAATATTAATCTTACATTCACATTTCATAACTATTAGGCACATAAAACCCCATTCTATAACAATATGCACATATAACTTATGTGTGTGCATACATAGGTTATACAGTTGACACATAAAAGGTATGTGTGCGCGTGATAACAATAGCATTTCTTCTTCATATGAATTTTAAGCGGTTTGAAGCAAATAGAATTAACGTTTGGATTTTTCTCAGTGTAGATAACAAAAATAATGTATTTTGTAAAGGTGGTAATTATCTGTGCTACAATTCAACCAAGCAGCGAGCGTGGCGTGCATACAGTGATCAGCACACAGCAGTACATCACAGAAAAAGCAGAACGCTCTTTTTCAATACGCGGATTGCAAGTGTGCGCATTCGAAGGGGTGGTTGCGTGCGAGAGACCCCACTCTCTTGCTCTTTAAATTATGCGTGGCGGGCTCAGATAAATGCACCATTTGGTTAATTTTCTATTGGCAAGCGGTAGTGCGATTGACGATGACAATTTTAATAGCAGGCCCGTACGCAGGAAATTCTCAAGGGAGGGGGGGGGGGGGGGTATTGATTTGTTAACATTTATTTTAAAAGAAATGCACAGAAACCCTCAAACTTTGAAGATTTTTTCAGAGGCCTGGACCCAGTCTTGTGAACCAAACGACTCAGCTCAACAAATTGGGTAAATGAAGGAATCATCAAAAGACAACGCTGCATGGTGGTCGGAAACTCCAAAAACATGAACTTAATTCACTAGAGGCCAAACCATCGAATATATTCACAGGGTATCTTTGGATGAATTGTTCGTAAGAATATTCCCCACAACCTGATAAAAATAAAAATTAGACATGGCTTACTACCATCAAACTAAAATAAATTAACTTTTTATGATGATGAGGTAGAAAGTTGGTGTTTTCGACAAAGTTATAGAAATGCTCGTAATGAAAAATTTGGTTGAACAGCTTGAACTTGTAGGACTGAAAGTTATCGATTTATAATGCGTTTTCTATGGCAACACCCTTAAATGTAGTTTTTTTAATGACTTTTTCCACAGCGAATTTTCGTGCAAGCTATGTTCCAAACAAATGTGGAGGCATTAAAAGCACTTAATACTCTTGAAGGCTGTAAGTAAAAATACTCATTCATATCAAAGTTATTGAAGATTTTAACATTTTTTACCATTAATTACAAAATTTCACAAAAAACCTGAAAAAAAAATTCCGCTGATTTTATATGGAAAAAGTAAAAACATAACAAAGTGAACGAACCCTATTCATAGGTTTCTAGAGTGCCACCCATCAAACCTTCTTACCTTTATTATGCGTAGTCTGGACATTAAAAATAGTACCTGCTCATCCATTTTGGTTTGCAACTTTCTCTCTTATACGCAGTTGAACTTGGTGCAAAAAAATTTAAAATTCTTCAATAACCCTAAAACGAAGGAGTATTTTTACAAGAAAAAAATTTAAGTAAAATTTTTACATGTAGTGTTCAACAATATCTTTACATGCAGTCTTCAACAATAATTTAATTTTTACATGCAGTTTTCAACAATATTATGTGGTTTTAATACCTCAACATTTGTCTGCAACATCGGTTGCACGAAAAGTCACAGTGAAAAAAGTTATATTAAAAACTAAATTTAAGGGGGTTGCCTTAGAAAACGCTTTGTAAATCGATAACCTTAAGTCCTACAAGTTCAAGTTGTGCAATAAAATTCTTCATTATGAGCATTTCTAAAACTTTGTCGAAGGCACCAACTTTCTACCTCGTCAGTATAAAAAGTTAATTTTTCCAGTTCATTCTTACTAGGGCATGCCTCAATTTAATTTTTATCAGATTGTGGGGAATATTCATATGAACAATTCCTCCAAAACACCCTGTGAATATATTCGATAGTTTGGCCTCTAGTGAATTAAGTTCACGTTTTTGGCATTTCCGACCACTGGCTCGTGTTGGATTCGGATTGGTTTGTAGTAGTTGTTAAGCCAACCGACTAAACCTAAACCTCGCAATCTATCGTATCTCGCAATCCTCATCCATCCGGGGCAACCGTTAAGTACTGCTTTAGTAGGGATTGTGTTCTTACTTATTTTGTTTTGTGTTAATCGTCATGTTTTCATCCATAGCTACTTTCACAATATATCTGACCTGCTCAGGTCTGCTGAAAATATCGTCACCTTTTGAGACATGAACCGATCCGGAGGTGTCAACTATAAGGATTTACAGCTGTTTACAAACACCTTCGCCGGGCTTCTTATCCTTCTTGGTGCTAGTCGTTCCTATTTATCTGCTAGCTGGTTCTGAGAACCTCTTGGCGGCGGTATTACACCCTATACCGATGCCCATTTTCGCGATCCATTTCGCTGTCACTCCAACGGAATAATTTCTCTAGACAACGATATCCCGATTTTCTCTAACTTTGTGTTTCTCCTCATTAGCTGCCATTGCTAGCACACTGACCGAAATCTGCTGTCTACTCACTACTGTTGCTTATATCGAAGCTTGTCGAAACGTGAACCGATCCTTCAGAGAAGCCGTACAACTTGACATACTTCCCTTTCCAGCCACCCTCGCAAAGTTTCGTCCTTTGCATGTCAAAACGGTTTGCAGTATATTTTTTTCTTAAACAGGTAGTTAATAAATTTTAAAAAGTCAAATCCCTCATGGGGGGGGGGGGGTTGAACCCCCAACCTCCCCTTCCCCCCATTGCGCACTGGCCTGATCTATGTATATGCTGCTATAAACACACTTTAATTGTATAACTGCTGCATGTATGACGGGATTTGAACTTCCTCAATAAGACCGGTTTATTTTAAACTCAGCTAAATGATTTTATTTATTTCGCAAATCAACTAGTGAAATGCTCCATTAAAAGTAATGTCCTGGCACTACATTTGTTGTTGGTTATTGTTATACGTGGCAATTGCAGGGTTATTTCAAAAACTGCACGCTAAGAAACCTGCTTGGTGATGTTTTGAATATATTATTATTTAAATTTATATTCATGCATATATTCGAAGCATGAATATAAATGTAAAATTAAGTTCCACCACAAATACACACAACTTGTCGTGCTTTCTTCAACGATTTTTTATAATTTTACATGTTGTTTGAAGATTACAGTTTTATTGTACGGAATACAAATGCACTTTAATCAGTCTATTCTCAACCACCAAAGGCATCAGTCACAATACCAGTGTGCTCTCTGCTGCTACCCAAGCCAGCGCAAACAGTTGCTTTTTTCTTGTGTGCATTGTCTGAAGAACAAAAGGAACCGTTACTATTATTCTTGAGTGGTGATCTATCAAGATGACTGAGTCTCATTAACAAAATGTGATTCTTCGGGCTAACACGGTGGCCATTGACTTCCGGTCTTTCCGCGTAAGACCGAGTATTGGTGATATGGAACATTTGCTGAAGGTGAAATTGCAGCTTCGGGTTTCGGATGTCAGCTTCATCCAGTTGGAGCACGTTAGACATGCGGTGCTGATAACGTTCAACAAATTCGCCCAGGCGAAAAGATTCATTGCGCAAAACAACTTGAAACACGTGCTGGATTGTGACACCGCTAAAATTAAGATCCCGGAAACGTGAAAGTCAAATTACATGATTTGGCACCACGTACTTGCAAAGTGGCCATTAAAAGATTCATGTCGTATTTCGGAGAAGTGGAATACATTACGGAGGATACGTGGAGGAACTACTTTCCAGGTATTTGAAATGGTGTTTTGTGGTGAGAATGCGGGTAGATTAGCCCATTCCCTCCTACTTTACGCTGCAGTACACAACAGAAAGGGATGATACGATTATACAGCGAATTCTATGTACATATAAAGGACAAATTAACACGTGCCAGTTCTGTGAACAAACGGCACATCCCGGACAACCCTGCCCAGAAACCGCTAAGAAAAGCTCATCTACTGAAAGGAAAGGCAACACTCAGTCTCCAATATCATTCCCTGAGTCACAAACGGTTGCCAAATTTGTGGCTGCAGCTCAAGCAACAGTGACAACTGCGAAAGCCGCGTCAAGTACCACAAACTCAACAGCTAATTCCAGCAATGAGGGAGCTACTAGCAATGACGGAGGGTTCACGCTCGTGACCCGAAATGGAAAGAAGTTAGGAACATCACCTGATCGCGAACATCAAGGCAGTAACCCCGATGATGACCCGGACATGTGCGACAACGACAGATTTATGAATGACCCACATGATACAGTTGACGTGGATGCAAATATTTCCCCGACACGAAAATGGATCTCCGCGCGCAATGGCAAGTCGTGCGTGCGGGATCGATCTTAGTATTGATTGTTTATTATTTTTATTGTTTACATCATGTAAATATATAAAAGACCCACGGCTCCGTGAAGCTAACGCATTGAGCCGTGCCAAATAAACGAATTAAAAAAAATCACTTTAATGAATTTTTAATCCAATATTGCGGTAAAATAAATGACATGCAATATTACACGAACGAAAGTGTAAAATCATACGCCTTTTTAAAGTTCCCATTGAGTGCATCGAATTCAACTTAATTTTCAATAAAATTTTTGATTCAAGCTCTGTATGTTTACATTCGTATTAATTTACATGTCGTTTAAATTTCATTCGGCTTAACTGCTGACATTCCACGCGCAAATGCTCTTCTGCTGGCTCTTAACTGTAGAGTAAGTACAATTTACAGTAAGTCCAAAACCTATTTGTTATCCGATTTGGCCCTTAATTTACTTTATTTGTTCATGTCATACTTTAAAGTGGCTTATTTCTAAAAATATTCAGCAAGACGAATGCATTTTGATCCCAATATACATATGTGTAATGAAATATTTAATAATCAGGGCCGGTGGGTAATGTGGGTAGTGAAGGTAGTACTATCCACTTTAAAATAATCGAGTTTTTTGTAATTACCCACTCGAAACTTTGGAACAAACCTAACATTTAAATTTTGCCACGCATGTGTCCCGGATGCAGATTTGAAATTTTCGAGGAATGACCAAGATTCCATTTTCACAAACGCGTCGCAAGTGATTTGTGTGAATGTAATGCAAGAGAAAGATGAGATAAAATACACCCCTAAGAAAATATAATCATGACTTAGCTATAGACTATCAGTTGTGAGAATTTAATTAATGATATCATTTAGCCAACATTTTACTCTGAAATCACAATCGCTTTGCAAAATATTCAGGAACATGAAAATTTTTCAAATTTTCAAAATCATTATAAATTGCTCTTTGAAAAATGGACAGGGCAAAACGCACATGTGCAAGGGTAAAATGCACCACAACAACGGGGCACAATACATCATAACTAAGCTGACCAACTCTGAAGAAAAAATCCGTACACCATTTCGCAACGAAGCGCGATCGTTCACCACGGTCAGGCACACAGTCCGCGAGGTGTACGGATTTTTTCGTCAGAGTGACCAAGCTTAATCATAAGAAATATCGAAATAGCTGATTTTAATGCAGAAGATAGCAAAAATTGCAGCATTCCAATTAACATCCTAAGTGTATTCTACTTCACTTCGGTTATTTCTCTGTCATTACCTACCCATGTTTTTGTTTACTTTTCTGTACGGTTCCATTTTTCGGATAATATACATTAACGAAAAGTGGTCAATCAACGTTGAGTAGATTTTTAAAAATTCTGCCATGTTCATTATTGTACTATCTTTTGGGGTACACGCAGAAGAATCAGGCCGTTTTGGAACAACAAACCGTTTAGTTTAATTACAAACTTGACGTATGACTGTTTCGAACTGAAATTGGCGTTTCTCGAAAGCATGTATTTGGTTTAGTTCAACAAATACTTCTGTTTGCACTTTAAATAGAAACATTGTTGAAACAAAATAAAATTTGTTAGATCGAACTGTTGAAAATCAACAGAATCTTTGTTTGATTTCAACCAAATTTGAGCTGTTCTCTCTTTTGGTTAATACTAAAGATATTTTTTTCCTCAAACTTGTTTCTTCGGTTCAGGGGATACATACCTTTTTATTTTTCAAAAAATCGAATTTTTTATTGCTTTAGACAATTGTTATGGAGCGTGATTTTCTTGTTTCAAACGAAATATTTGTTAAAATTCTTGAAAAGCCAACAAATGAATTTGTTGGTAATTTCAAGCAAAAGTATCGATTGAGTCAAACCTGAATCTTGTTTATCCGTGTATCAAACAGGAAAATTGTTAATTCAAACCAAAATTTGTTTTTTCTTACTGATTTTTTTCTGCGAGTATTTTTCGTTTTTTTTTTTAACATGAGCTGTTTTTTTAATTTTTTTTTTTTAATTTAATCTAATTTATTTAAATCAAAAAAATATTAAAGCAGTTGAATTCAAGTTACGATATGCACCAGCTCATCAATAACATCATGGGTTACAACAATGACGTTTTGTGGTTTTCGGCCTTTCGTGATTTCAGCCTTATGTGATTCGGGCTTTCGTAGTACAGCAACCGTTCCGTAACTGGGCTAAGACGGCAGCCCAGTTTTTTATTGCTTTCAACATTGTTTTCCGTTCGCTTGCCCCTAGTTAGTTTTGACACCAAAATGTCAAATCACGTTTGAGGTCTATGTTTTGACGTTTAACCCTTAAATGAATGGAACTCATTTTTTCTTGGTGCTCATTTTTCTGGTTGGATAGAATCTATACCTCTTGTTAAGGCTTTATATCACGGTATCCGGTATGTTGCCAAATGGAAACAGTATGCATTTAAGGGTTAACTGCTTTTTAATTGGGCTGCAGCCCAGTTGCAGAACGCCCAGTTAAAAAGCATCCCAAATTAAAGAGCGCCCAGTTACTGAACGATTGCTGTACTCCCATTACCGGAACTTAACTTTTTTCAAATTTTTTCTAAAAGAGCCTTCCTGAGCAGTACAAAATAATTTACAAAGCGATTTTGAACAAAACCTCGCGCAAAAATATTTGAAACCAGCAATCCTGGTTTTCTGGTGTCATGAGAATATTTTTATTAAAATAAATTCACTTTTCAGCTGAAACAGTAAATATAATTTATAGTTGCTCGAGCATAATTTACCCCCCCCCCCCCATCCTATGTCTACATCATTTTCATCGAGAACTAGCTAATTTTATCATTAAAATATTGTAATTCTAAATAAATAAATATTATATATATATATATATATATATATATATATATATATATATATATATATATATATATATATATATATATATATATATATATTATATATATATATATATATATGTATATATATATATGTATATATATATATATATATATATATATATATGTATATATATATATGTATATATATATATATATATATATATATATATATATATATATATATATATATATATATATATATATATATATATATATATATATATATATATATATATATATATATATATATATATACTATATATATATATATATATATATATATATATATATATATATATATATATATATATATATATATATATATATATATATATATATATATATATATATATATATATATATATATATATATATATATATATATATATATATATCCATATATTCATATATTCATATATATCCAAGAAATCACACAAATAATAAATAGTGCACAGTAAAATACTGAAGCATAAACTATTAGGTGTACCAAAATAACCAAATAAGGATTTCTCTAAACAAGTATGCTCTATATGGTGATGTAAAAAAGCTTGAGTCGAAGAACCAAACGTGCAATCAAGAGGAAACCAACCTTCTACAACAGTGCCAATCCAATACCATGCCACACAATAATTTCACACCGATAAAGAGAAGTGAAATATTTAGATTAATGTTTAGCATACAATAATGCTTCCAAACCTTCTCCGCCAGCGTCGGAAAACGCCCGGCTACTAATAACCGAACCGTTCCTGTGGATTATTCCGCTCCAAGATTCCCACTGCGGCGTTCAGTTTCTTACGCGCCTTCAGTGTACTACCCTTAGAGCCGTGGTTTTTTCCCGAGAAGGACGACGTGGTAGTGGTCATAGTGGTGGTAAACGTGGTATTGGTTGTTGTCGTTAAATACCGGAATATTGACGAAGCGGACGTAGACCGAGACCAGGATACCAAAAAATTCTCACCTCTTCGTTTCTCTTCCTTGTGCTGTATAGTTACGCGAATACCTTCGCCGGGCCAGACGGTGTTCTCCAGGACACGATAAATGAAGCTGGAAACGGAAGCGTTAGTTGTTGTGATGTAATACAAAGGTGGGCTAGTCTTACCGGGGCAACAGAGCAAGCACAGCAGTCAGGACAGTTATGAGATAATACTGTATGGAACTCATACTCATTTGAATCACCCAATAGTTAATCACCCAATAGTTGGAAGGGAGACCGAAACAGCTAACACACACGCTGTTGTACGCAAAGGCGAACAAGTAGAACGATCCTATGCTGATTGCGATTGATAAAACGTGTAGTATTGTCTAGAAATAGAAAGATAGTTTAATTTTTAACCCTGCGGAAGTCTGAACATCAGACGAAATCGGAATACAGCTTCAGGCGTTCGCCTGAATGTAGATTTTACCGCGACTATCAAGATTCAAGAGGGATAACTACTATTTAATTTTACTCAGAACTTACCCATGATTTAACTTCTATGGCACAGTGGAGAAGCATTGCGAATAGACAAGACGAAGTGATGGTCGTACCAAAAACCCAAACGTCCACGTCTGAGTCCCAAAAGGCCGCTTTTGCTATAAAGAATATCACTAAACTCTGGTACAGAGCATCGAACATAACCACCCAGAACGTGTGTGCCTTGTAGCCTTTCCCCAGGCGACCCTGAAAACGCAATCAATATAACACGAGGTAATATTCGGTACATGAATTAGTAACACTTACATGTCGATAAAGTCGCGGATAGTTGAGCAATAAGTCGTCGATTATTTTTTTGTCATAGACACCAATGGCAAGTGGAGGCAGGGCAGTAAAGATGAGATTGTAAATCATTAAATAGATTTCATCTATCATGACGGCACCGGAAAACCCGCAGTACAGCTGATACCAGAAAAGCAGGAATACGAAGGCCTGGGAAACAAGAAAAATCAAGGAAAATCAAAACTATCAACGAATTGAATTCTGTAAGACTCACAGCATTTTTGTAGAAAAAGTACGTTATCATCCGGCCAAGCCGATCGTAGTTCCAGTGACCATGTATGAGTAATAACTTCTCTAAAATCCTAAATTTTGCTATTGTAAAATCGGACGCCATCACAGCTTGCATTCCTTCTTGTCCGCAAATACCAACACCCACGTCGGCCATCTGAAGCAAGTGAAATAAAATAAAAACTTAGATTTGAAAAATTTCTGAACAAAAATATTATCCCTCCGGAAGTCGCGCTTATGGCCCACTGAACGAGCAGCCGCTGGTGCCCTAAGACGATTTCGCTAGATTTTCAGAGCAGCGTGCACTCAGTGCACTAGCGCGACTTCCAGAAGGTTAAACATACCTGAATCATTGAAACATCATTGGCACCATCGCCAATCGCTAACGTGCTCATGCGTAGCTCTTCCTTTACCACCTTTACCAAGAAAGCCTTCTGCAGTGGGGTTGCTCTGCAACACAGAACCGATGAGCAGTATCTGGTCAACCTAAGGAACGGTTTTGTCAAATTCGATCGCAAATCCAGGATAAATGTAAGCGTTTTCCCATCCACCACCAGTGCCCGTCCCTTTTCCCGATCACTCCGAATCGAAAAATCCACGTCGTTCAATTGTTTTTCAATTTCGTTGAGATAGAAATTTATACAGGCTTCAGCCGAATCCCGTGAGCGAGCAGTCAAACGTAGGATGTCCATCTGAGAGTTGAACAGTCGTGCTGAGTAGGCAACATTAATCGCCGTTTCCGTCTTGTCCCCGGTAAGCACCCATATCACAATTCCAGCTTGTAGTAGAGAGGCGATTGTTTCCGGCACACCCTCCTGCAGGCGGTCTTCAATGCCGGTTGAACCAAGGAGAGTGAAGTTGCGTTCCAAAAGACCAAACGATTCTCGAATTTTCTTCTCACGATTCTCCATACTCAGTTCACACTCCTGGTGTTTTCTGTACCATTCGGAGAAATCCGTTGGATCTAAACGCCGTTTCGCCATAACGAGTACGCGTAAACCCTGGCGGGCGTACATATTTAGTTGGTGCTGCGTTTGTTCACGAAGCCGGTATTCTTCGGAATCTGTAGCACATGGCGCCAAACTAGACATGATGGAACTGTCAGCGCCCTTGGTATACAAAACAACTTCTTGGGTACCGGTTTTACGCACCACTACTGACATACACTTGCGATTGGAATCAAATGGCAATATTTTAAGAACTTCGTACTCAATAACGCCTTCCCCGGGAACATTCACTAAAACGTGATTGGGACTTCGATTTATCAAACAGCAATCGTAGCTGTATGCCGCGTTGACTAGCGCAAGCTCGTCAGGACTCTCTGCTTCGAAAATTGGCCGTCGATCACTTGGTGTCGATCCCTGAGAATGGGACTTTTGGAACTTAACGCTATTCATGCTAAACTTGTTCTTACTACTACTAGATTTGAATGGACCTTTGGGTAGTTTGGCGACAAGGGATTTGACACGCGCTGTTGGCGTAATCGCTTTCAGCTTCATCGGAGGACTTTCCGACATGGGGGATGTTTCCGCTGAGCTGCTTATGGGCGACAGCGATGGCACATGGGTTTGCTTTAGTGGCAGTGAAGTAGGGACATTCGGTGGTGGCGACGGTGTAATCGATCGTGATTCTGTAAGCCTTGCATACCGATCGCTAGCCGGATCAACTCCATTTGCAATCGCATCGGTAACCACTGGCCGTACCAAGGTAATGCTCGTATCACTGTCATTCAACTCGATCACGCCGCTCGCGTTCATGTGGTCCTTGTGAGGTGTGGCACTTACGACCACCGTGTTGCAAATCGCCAGCACCAGGAGAAATTCCTGAATCTGTTGGGCACTGCTAGTGAACCGATTTGCATCGGTGATCTGGTTCAGATTATCTAATAAACTAATATTTGGCTGAAGATACGGCACGGGACCACCGATTTTGGTCAGTTCTTTCTCTTCCTCTGTCTCCGGATGGTTGTAGTCTACCCCCACGATCGTACACCTTCGGAAGATCATACGATTCTCCGTTAGTGTCCCAGTTTTGTCCGAAAATATGTATCGAATCTGTCCAAGCTCTTCAGTAATATTCATTGCCCGACATTCAGTTCGTTTATTGGTTTGCAAATCAAACAGATCGATACTGTTGTGTATGTGATAGACCTGCATGATTTTACACAGCTCGATCGTTACGTATAGAGACAAAGGTATCATGATCTGTAAAATGATCACGAACGTCCAAAAGGCTAGTAGTCCCTCGTAATCAGGGTTTATTTCGAACGGAAGATAAGGAATACGATAGGATTCGTTGTTATCACCAGTAGCTGCCACGAACGATGCCAGCCACATTTTGCAACCGATAGCACCAATCACGCAAAGAATTATAAGTATGATCACACACCTAGAAACGAATCAGTAAATGAGATTCGATCTTAAAAGAACAAATCCAACCCACCATATAACATCAATGTTCATCTGTTGCTCGATTTGAGAACGCTTATACCGTGGACCACTATTGTTAAGCATTGCTTTCGTTTCGTGACCGGCATAGACGACGATACCCTCGGCGTAGTCCGTATTCTACAATTAAACCAATCGATATCAATCAGTCAATCAATTCCATTTAGTTTACAGATTAATTGAACGTTCTATTCAATATACCTTCAGTCGACTTTCCCTCAGCAATAAGCTCTCGGTGGACACCGGTACCCGCTCACCCGATGGGTGTATCACAGCTCCATGAAACCGATAGATTTTAGTGGACGGCGCGTCCACCTCGACCCGACTCGTAAATTTGCTCGGCATAAAGATATGTTGTTTTTCGGCAAAACCACGTATCACCTGGACGAATGATAGTGTGATTCGGTTAGAGAACGAGGAATTGTATCGTGCAGTAAAACTCACCTGTCGCCGCTTAAGGTTGGTCTCTCCGTCCAGATCACACGTGTCAATGTAACATACCCCGTGAGGGTCGCTAGATTTGAGCAGCAGAATGTCCGCCGGTACCGTTTCGTTGTTTGACAGATGTACCAGGTCGCCCACTCGGACATCTTGCCACAGCACTTTCTTGTAGCGCTCCGATTCCCTGAAAAGGAAGAAAAAAAATAGCATTCATATATTGGTGAAAGTTCGTTCGGTCGTGGTTGCTTTTAAATTATTCAGTTCACGTGGCACTATTCGTCTGTTTAGGGTTGATACTCGAGTAATATTGCGAATGCACGGCGTGCTAGTGGTTATGCATAAATACTTTTTACAAACATTTTGAATCCATTCATGAAACATTTCAACGAAGTGTGATGTATAATAACCGCTAAATTAATTCATAATGTCATCAGTTCATCGAGTTGCCGGTAGCAAAAAAAGTTGTTCATCATTCGTGACGTAAGATTCAACTAAGTTACTTTAATTGCCCTTAACTTGGTCGACATCTTCTTTTTAGCAAGAAACTCCAATTATCGCGCGTTGTAAAAGTCGTTTGGCTTTCTTATAGAATAAAGTTTTACATACAGCCCAATTTTGAAAGTTTTTCGAAGGTTCAAGGGCTGAATTTCATAAGACCAATCGACTCCGTTTGACGCATAAAAACAGTGTCTCTCTCACTGTGTATATATGTAAGCATTTATGTAAATGTAACCAACGGTCACTTCAATATATCAGGAATAGCTGATCGACACTCTACAAATAGACCATCATTTCATCTTCACTGATGGCTTAAGCCTCTGCTGCCCACGGGGAATCGTTATAGAATATTCAAAACATGATTGTATGTTGTCACCACTATGAAAACCTCTTCACAATATTCCCATTAATCATAATAATACATTGTTTGCATTTTGAAACCACTATGCCAAATATATTCAACGTTGAAAGTTGAAAATTTGAGAAAAACGGAAAAAATATTTTGTGAACGGCAGTGTAATTTAGTTAAAAAATGTTTATACTTTTTTAAATTCTTGGAAAAACTCGCAAAATGACCATGTTGGACATTTTTAAGGGTTAAATGAAAAATGCGGAGCTTTCGTGAGCTGGAATATATTTTTTGACTTTCTCATTGCACAAAAGTCTACAATAGCTTTTTTCAGTAAAACGAAAATTTGGGCAGCAGAGAATTACAATTACAATTAAGGCTCTTCGATCAATGAAGGTCGATAAACACTTCCCGTATTTCGTGGGAAACATATGGGAAACTTTAAGTTCTTTGGCAAACAAATCATATCACTTGGCTATGGCATGGGTTCCGGCTCATTCTTCAATTCCGGGAAACGAAAGTGCGAATTTTCTTACGACAATTTACGCATTTGACGGAGACCTTTTTGAAAGGCTTTTTCAATGATTTTTTTCAAATGTTCTCGTCAGAGAACGATCAATAATTGGAAAACCGCATGGAAATATAAGGACCTGGGGCAATGATTACAATTCATTATCCCTAAGGTATCGATGAATACAAGGAGTTCAAGGGATTGGATGTGAGTCGAAATTTCGTTATGTCCAGGCTCTTGTCCAGTCACTATACCTTCGACGCTCATCTCTTTCCTGTTGGGCTTACTGAGAGAAATCTTTGCGTTTATGGCAAGGGTAATCAAGACATCGAACACGTTATTTGGTCATTTGCGGAATAACGTGATGCTAGATCCCTTTTAGAAGATACCCTGCGGGCCCGTGAAAGACCAACCAACGTTCCAGTTTGTAACTTTTTGGAAAGCCGAGACCTCTCTTATGTGTTGTCAGTGTCGGCCACCCTCTATCCCCTGCCCCAGATGCTATGCAATTCCGATGTTGAAATATTCCTTTAGTTATATAAGCGACCAGTTTATTGAAAAAATAAATTGTATACCTAGTTTTAGGTAACTTTAATCCATCACAGTTTCACCTTAGCGGAGTGAAAATTATCAAATTGTATCAAGTTTAAACAAATTCTAATATTGTTCACATTTTTTAAGGAATGCCTACCAAATTGCAACTCCTATAGTTTTAAAGGAATCAAAATACAAATACCCGGTCATCTTACAGCCAACGAACTATCTGAACAAAAAATAAAGCGATATTTTAAATACCGTAGCTTATTTATTTATTCGTTTAAATACAAATTTTATTTTTTCCGTTTTTCCTTTTTTGATTTCTAATACCGGGTCTTCAGTGCCTTTTCATTCCTATTGAATACTGACTATTCGGATACACGTGCATTTGTTATTGCTCATAGGCCTTCTACAAAAGGAGGGGGAAGGTACCCCTTCCTGACAAAATGGTGTCAAATTTTTGAAGCTCATTTCTGAACCGAACCGGGTATGTAGAGAGCGGCGAATAGTTAGACAAATCACACCATGCTTGAATGCAATCACTATTCTTTTGTTTCTCTGCTAATTGTTGCCATAGATTTTTTCACAAAAAAAAACACTGCGTTGTGAATCGTTTTGTAAGTTGGTGTCTAATCTGACGGAACTGATCAGAATACAATGGATATTCTAATCACTAATGGGTTTCGATATAGCAGGTCTGTTAGCGATACAAACTCAGAATCAGTTAAACGTACATTTTTCGTGCAAAGCCAAACATCAAAATTACAGAAAAACGAAATAACATTTTAAAGTTAGGTTTAAATGCACATGTTATTTTAATTTCAAGTTATGCTTCCAAATAAGATACAAAGATGGTTGTCATTTTGCTGCGCTCATTTGTTATTTTTTCGGCGAAACATCAAATCCAATACTTTAAGGGCGAATGACTAATTGAGGTTAAAGCCTCGATTTAATACTTAAAGTGTTGCCAACAAGAAATTTCAACGTCTGCCACTGCTTTCTTATGTGGCTCCTGATTTGTTACAAATCTGAGTAGAATCGTGAAGAAGTGCCAGACAGTTAGTAATCTTTTTTCGTTAAAATCTTTTGATGATCTTTTCGTTTTATTTTGTTCAATTTACATAGTAGGGTGGTTGCTCCTATAGTTAAGGTGTACCGATAGTTACAGTAGTGGGTTATACATCTAACTAAGGTACCAACCATCAACAAATATTTTTTTATCGATTCATCGCACTAAAATTATGCGACAATAAAACTGTTATCCTTGAAATTTGCTCAAATAACTATTAAAAAAAAAGATTTTTTTTAGAATTTTGAGCTCCCTTGCACCTATAGTTGATATAGTGTACCTATAGTTGCAAGTCCCATAAGAAATCAATGGGATTTGCAACAATAGGAACCGAAATTAGCGATTGCACCACTATTAGTACATCGTCGCTGTTGTGCTATCTTATGACAAGCGCCATTTAGCACATTTCGAGAAAAACGATTTTTAAAGTTTGAGATTGAATATCTTGAAACTTGTAAATGGTATATACAATCCAAAGAAGACAATTGATGCTTCTATCTTTTCTGCATTAATCTCTCAAATATTACGAAGATCGGTTGACTATGTTGCGAGTTTTTGCTATGAATGTCAACAAAAGTCGCACTCACACGTGTCATAGGCGTGTATTGATGACAAAATTTGTATGACGTGTCATAATCGTGCATGGAAAATTTTTCATAGAAAAAAATCATCAATTTTTAACTTTTATTCATATCTTTGCGTTCATATGGTCTATAAGCAATCGGTGAAATGCATTTTGAAGGAAATTCGTCAGGGAATCTAGATAAAATTGTTATTTTTGATTACAGTGTTGCCAAATATGCTTTATTTCCTGTTTAAAACTAAAACTGTGTTTTTCTAACAGCTCTTGTAATTTTCTTTTGAGAATGTTTATGCTATTGTATTCCTCAGACATTTTCACACATAAAAACATCTAAAACTTCAATATAACTTGAGCAAATCCCTAGATACAGTGATTTGAAGCAAAAAAGCAAATTTTTCATCTTGTTTCTCGCTATATCTAAGTAACCAAGTAAAATTTCAAAATTCTGAAAACGCCACTTTGTAGAGATTTTTTAAACAAATAATATGGCATATCTAACTCAGTTTACCCCAAAATGGCGTTTGTCATAAGATAGCACAACAGCGACGACATGTGTGCCTACAGTGGTACAAGCGGTTTTGAATACATAAATTGATTATTAAACCATCTTTATATTTTTCCTATGAAGTAGGGGTTGAAAGCTTTCGTTTAATGTATTAACATTGCCCATATTCATCGATTTTTTTTAGCAAAAGTTTTCCTTAAGTATGCGACTATTGGTACATCCACCCTATCAAATATGTTAAAAAATGTTAACAAATCGTTACATAAATTTTACAATACGCGAAATAAAAAAAACTCACGAGAAAACATAGCCAACCTAACTATGATAATAAAAGACATCAAATTTCTGATTACACTAGTTTACAGCATTTCTGAACTAACCGTTGTGTGTCCGACGCGGTACCCGGGTACCTTTTTAGGTTTCAATTAATTAAATTCCTATGTTTTATCCATAGCTGGAAATTGAAATTTTGTGACATCTTAGAACTTCACTAAGTCAAGTTTTTGGGTTAATAATATTGTTGATATAGTAAGGGTGGGAGTGAGGAGGGGCTCCTGAATTTTTTTACTACGTAACAGGCCGACGTGGGTACCCGGGTACCCACAAAACTAAAATGCGCATAACTAAGGTAATATCCAACCGATTTCGATACTTTTGGCCGTTTTGGATTCAGGAACTCATCCACTTTTGGACTTGGTAAAAATGAATCGGGTTACTTCATTCGGTTCCCGGGAATCCGGGTTTCCGGAAGCAGGTTCCATTGCTGGGGTACTATTTGCGAACTTCAATGGAATACTAGCAATATGGGTATCAAAATTCTTGTAATTGCATCAGTAGGCTGTATCTCGTGGTTTTGGAACCATTTGGTGATTTGACCCCGGAACGGACATTCCGGAGCAGGTTCCCGTGGGGCCGTGAGTGGCCATTCCATTCCAATTCCATTTTTCAAATTGCCATAGGGTCCCGTAACAATAAAAAACAGACTTCCGAGACAATTTGAAGAGCTTTGATACTCATATTGCTAGGACATTATTAAAATTAACAAATCATATCCTAGTACTGGAACATTACTCCGGAAAATCCGGATTACCGAAAACCAGCTCCATTATTCCGGTTCTATTGTGCAGAATCAAAAAGTAGACGAGTTTCTGAATCCAAAACATCTAAAAGTGTCCAAATCGGTTAAGGGAAGCCATAGTTATGAGCATTTCAATCTGTGGGTACCCGGGTACCCTCGTTGACCTGTTAAAGGTGTTTTTTTGTTGGACACATAACTGCTAAATAAGCTAGTGGTCATTTTCAATGTAAAATCGTGTGCTGAATCCGAAAATGAGGTTCAAAAAATTTACAGTAGAACAGTTTTCGAGTTACAGCGAAAAAGTGAATTTTATGTTTAAAATTAAAAGTTCAGTAAAATCCAAATATCTTCGGTTGTAGTGCATCAATATGAAGTATTATTATGTTGCATTAAAGGTAACTGAATGCACTTTCGATTGTTAAAACATTTTGTTTTAGTGTGACTACTGGTTCTGACGTCATTTGCGAATCTATTGAACTTTTTCTTAACTTTTCGTCGTTTTTTGAACAAAAATGCGCGTGTGGTGTGGTCAATATTTTCGGCAAGATATAGCAATCCTAAAAATTATATTTTTATGGGAAATTAAAGCCTGCTAATAACCAATGAAAACAATCACTTGTTAGTTTAAATCCGATGAAAATTGCGAAAGTTATTAAATTTTTTGGAAATTGCAATTTTTGTGTTTCTCTGGGTCAATTTATTGAACCGTCTCGATTTTAATTTTTTCTAGGGCTTGTTTAATAATATATGAGCGACTCTCTGTCAGAATTCTGTTACACAAGTAAATGGAAGAATTTTGAAAGAATTTAATGTGAGGTAATATTCGAACTCGTTTATCCAAATGATTAGAGACTTCTGATAACAATAATTTCAGCCTCAGTGGAGTAATGTCATCGAAAATTCGGAATTAAAAAATACGCATGATATTTACATGTACAGAATCGTATATGTACAAAATACGTTGTAAACTGCACGCTCCACAATGCCTTGATACACACATCGGAAGCTTATGACTGTGCAAAATGCTAAATTCGGGCACTAGCTTCACGAATAATGACTTATCCACCTATTTCGTCACGTTTTGTTCTACTAACAATTTATTACACGTTTTTTAAACGTCTAGAAGTTTATAATTTGAAATTATATTGGATTCATATTGGCTTCTATGATGTACCGATTTTACTGTACTGGTTCACAAAACTTCAACATACTACAATATATTGCGTAAAACATCTAAGTGCAATTACAACATATTCTACGTTCTTCAAATCATTGTTAAGTTCAGATTTTGAGATATTATACCTAAAATAAGTCTTGTTCGATGTTCTACATAGTTTCAAAACACGAACTGCTAGATGTTCTAGGAAGAAACACGAATTAAAAGTTTTACAAATTATTAATTTTATAATACTTGACGTATGTAGTATCACATATTTCTTCGGATTCATATAGTTTGTATTAACGTTGTACAAAACCAAATTGAGCAGCTAGCGTTTCAAAATACGATTTTTATGACGTTTAGTTTACAACGAATTTTGGTTTAGTTTACAACGAATTTTGTATCATAAGAGTGTTATTTTATGTAATACATTTGTAAATATTAAACGCATTATTCCATATCAATCATTCGATGACTTATAATTTCATTGAGCCTGAAATTATTTTTATCAGAAGTCTTTAGTCATTTGTATAATGTTCGAATATTACCCCAGATTAAATTCTTTCAAAATTCTTCCATTTACTTGTTTAACGGAATTCTGACAGAAAGTCCCTTATATATTATTAAACAAGCCCTAGAAAAAATTGGAATCGAGACGGTTCAATAAGTTGACACAGAGAAACACAAAAATTGCCATTTTACAAAAAATTTAATGACTTTCGCTATTTTCATCGGACTCAAATTAACAAGTGCTTATTTTCATTGGTAATTAGCAGGCTTTAATTACCCATTCAAATATAATTTTTAGGATTGCTTTATCTTGCCGAAAATATTGATCACACACTCATTTTTCTTCAAAAAATGACGAAAAATTAAGAAAAAGTTCAATAGATTCGTAAATGACGTCAGAACCAGTAGTGGTTTTAAAACAAAATGTTCTAACGATCGAAAGTTCATTCAATTACCTTTAATTTAACATAATAATATTCCATATCGATGCACTACAACCGAGGATATTTGGATTTTACTGAACGTACTTTTCATTTTAAAGGTAAAATTCAATTTTTCGCTGTAACTCGAAAACTGTTATACTGTAAATTTTTTGGAACTCATTTTCGGATTCAGCGTGCAATTTTTCATTAGAAATGTTGTTCGAATATTGAAGTTCAGATTTTTATTTTTATTTTGTAAACTAGTGTTATAGATTACCCAACTGGTCACAACTTTACTTAAGGAGGGTGTCCGGTGTAAAGTGCTCAAAACAAAAGTTATTTTGATTTCCGATTTTTAAGGCTAGGTAATAATGGATCTTTTGTGTAAGGTTGAGATCTATTTATACATTCATTGTGTATGACACAAATATGTTTAGTCACGCAGAGCGTTCCAAGAGTAGACATCCAACCATTTCCACGTCGAATACGATAACTCTTGATAAAATTGTCTGATTCACCACCAAGAAAAAGTATATCAACACGCAGCGGTAAACTGTGGAATGTGGTTGTTTTACGTTTAATTATTTTATAAATGGTAAAACATAAATAAACTACAACTATTAACTGTAAGATATGAGGGTAGTATTTTTTTCGTGTATGTTACTTCGCGTGTAAAAAGTCTATTTTATGATCGTGTGTCCTTTCGCATATTCGCGTGTGTTTTAGAATGATCGCGCGTGGACCGTGAATCTGATACTTAATTTTTCGTGTATGGTTCTGAAACTAGAAGAAAATAGGTTTCTCCATATCACTAGTATTCCCAGTCATGTCGCCTTGAAACGTGTTGTCTAGTGGATATGAGCTTTATTTTTTGATTGATATAACTGAATGTATGGACCTGAGTTGCTAGGTTTCCGGATGTGACCGATTCATGATCGCGCGAACACGGACGTTTGTAGGTTCGCGTTTGAGACAGCGTTTGAAACTTGGTAAGTGCTCAAACATTCACCTTATTACCGGGTTGTTATCAGGTTTGCGCGATCGCGGGCGTAGATGTGCGTTGTTGATTGCGAAGGGATTAAGCGTTTGAATGTTAAAGTGTTTGTCACGTGTGCTCACGTGCATATGACTTCGCGTGTTAAAAACTCGATTTTGTAACCGTGCTGCCATTTATATATTCGCGTGCGTTCTTGGTTCTTGGACCTTCATTCTGATGTTTAGTTTTCGGTGTACAATTCACATTCTGACAGGGAGTGAGTTACCCCATATCACTAGAGTTCACGGTCATGTCGCCATGGAACGTGTTGCCCAGTGGACAAGAGAGCTTTCTTTTTTTTTAATTGGTCAAATTGAAGGCATGGACCTAGTCTGCTGATACCAAGGATAGAAACTTCCGGAAGTGACCGATTCATGATCGTGCGAGTACAGGAGTTTTTAGGTTCACGCTTGAGATCGCGTTTGAAAATTTATAAGCGCTGAGTCGCTCACCTTATCACCGGGATCTTATATTTGAGAGATCGCGGGTGTATGTGCCGTGGATGGTCGCGAAGGAATTAAGCATTTGACCCAACTGTCACAAATACACATACACAGATGGACATACGACTTGCACATATAAATTGTGCACTAGTACTAAAAACTACAATTATTGCAAACCGACCACTAATAGGTTTCTACTTATGTATTTATTAAATCAATTTAATTATTTAATTAAATTAATCAGCCTGTGCACGATGACAAAGTCGACCGATAAATGGACAAACAATGACCCTCAATGTGAGCCCCGTCCACGAATACCGACATCAAACCGTGGAATAATGTTTGCAAACTCGGCACACAGCAAAAGTCAATCCACGTCGACCCGCCAGTGATCCACGCACAGACTAGTGGTTGAGCGTTAGTATGCGCAGGTGCAGAGTATTAAAAAAACACCACTATCGAATGCAACAACCTCTTAAAGTCTGTCAGAGGTTCTGTAGCACTGATGCACGCAATATGCTTGATAATGTTTGTAATACCGTCAAACCCCTCAAACTTGGGGAGGGTGTAAGATATGAGGGGATTATTCTTCAAAAAAAAATTGCTCAATTTTCCAATTGAACCAGAATATTCAGCGTTATCCTTTTGATGAATCCAACCCTCGTTCGTAGTGATGAGCCATTGTTTAGCAGTTGGTTAAAGAGCTTCTTTGCACGTTTGTTTCATTTTGGCAGCGTTCAGATTGTACATAAACAGAAATAACAACCCAATTTCCTTGATGGGATGAAACCTTCATACGTGCACGTCCACTGGGTGTTTTCGTACTATATGCCCAGAAAAAAGTCCAATCGGAGAAGACAACGTTTCTTAGTTTCTTCTCCGATAGACGTCCTATATGGCCCAGAGACGCGAGACGTTATTAAATGATTTTGCGTACAGATTCCTTGAAGTACCTGAATATCTTATAAATGTTTATTAGGGCATGATGAAAAACACTCATTTTGTAATTCTTAAAGCCTCCTTTTATATTGTGACAAACGCAAGCTTAGATGCCAAATTTTATAAAATTTGGACAATTTCAGACTCTCGCCCACATCTATGAAGTTTTTTTCTATTGGCACCACAGGAAAATATAAGCGAAAAGTAAATGTTATAATTTTTTAAGTAGCACTCGAAAAATTGCTAAATTGCTTTTCTAAAGGGACAATTTTAATATTTGAATACAAATATGTATGTTTCATGAAAAATACGAAAAGTTAACGTTTTGAAATATTTTGTTCCTAAGACTCCTTATTTACGAATTTCGTGCTAAATCGTATTCAGAGTTGGCAGCACCCTCTCAGATTTCGGTACATGAAGACTGTCACAAAAAGCCACTTTGCATAGTTTGTTTTTCCAAAAATGATTTAGAGTATCTTTTGAAAAATAGTCTAAAAACGACAATTCCTACAAAAAAAATGTTGTAGGAGTGATTTTCACGAAATTGGTCAAATTTTTGAATAAAAGCATTGAAAAAATTCTTTATCGACTCCTACACTGAAAAAATCGATTTTAACAATTTAAAGTCGATTTATAAAAAAACTTCATCTTTGATTTGGATGAAATTTTGTTCCAAGATAAGTAATTATGTTCCCTACCTGCCGTCAAAAATTCAAGTTGGGTACTTCCAAAGAAAAAAAGTTTTTCGAAAAAAACTTTTCCTTGTTAAACTGATATTTTCAGTGTATTTTTATTCAGGATACATAGCCCAGAGACCAGAACCCAGAATCCCGAGGAGAGAACCTAGACTCCAGATTCCTTAGCCCAGAGTCCGGAGGAGAGAGACCAGAATCCAGATTCGCGAGTCCTTAATTAAAAATACTGAGGCGAGTCTAGATTCCAGAATCCAGAGTTCAGTGTCGAGAATGAAGAGTCCAGAGTCCATAGCGCAGCGATCATAACCCAGAGTTCCGAGGAGAGAGCCCAGAGTCCGGAGCCCAGCATCCAGAGTGCATAGTCCAGAGTTTAGAGTCCATAGTTTAGATTTCAAAGCCCAGAATCAAGACCCAGAGCCCATAGCTCAGAGACCACAGTCTATAGTCCATAGCATAGAATTTCGAAGCGAGAGCTCAGAATCCAGAGTTAAAAATGCAGAGTCCAGAGTTCAGAGTGCAGAGAACAGAGTCGAGAATCCTGGGTCCAGAGTCCTCAACCCAAATTGCTGTGGTCAGAGTCCAAAGCTCTGAGACCAGAATCCAGAACCCGAAGTACTAAACCCAAAACACTGAGGCAAGAGTTCAGACTCCAAAGCATAGAGCCCAGAACCCAGAGGCCAGAATCCAGAGTCCATAACATAAAATCTCGGGGCGAGAGTCCAGAACCCAGCGTGAAGAGTGCAGCATCCCGAGTTCAAAGCTTAGAATTTAGAGCTCAGAGTCCATATACGAGAATCCTGGGACCAGAGTTCAGAGTCCAGAGACCAGACTCCTCCACTCAAAATACTGATGCTAGTGTCCCGAGTTCAGAGCCCAGAGCCTAGAGACCAGAATCCAGAGTCCAGAGACCAGAGTCCTCAACCTAAAATACTGAGCCCAGTGTCCCGAGTTCAGAACCCAGAGTCCAGAACCCAGAGTCTAGAGCACAGAGCCCAGAGACCAGAATCCAGAGTCTAGAATCCAGAGACCAGAGTCCTCAACCCAAAATACTGAACCCAGTGGCCCGAGTTCAGAGTCCAGAATCTACAGTCCCGAGTGCAGATTTCAGAGTTCAGACTCCAGAGTCTAGAGTCTAGAATTCTGATTCCAGAGTCCACAATCAAGACCCCAGAGACCATAGTTCAGAGTCCAGAGTCCATAGCACAGAATATCGAGGCCAGAGCCCGGTGTCCAGATTCCAGCGTGACGAATGCAGAGTTCACAGTCGAGAATCTAGACTGACTGGGTATTTTCTGGATTGTCAAGTCAATTGTCAAGACCATTCCGAAAACACCCAGTCAGTCTAGACGTTTAGTCTAGGTGTCAGAAATTTATGTCTGGCGCCATGTTGGAATCCAAGATGGCGACTTCCGAACGTAAATTAATACGATTACACACACAATTGATCCATAATGATAATTTTACTAGAAATGCTTTAAGGCCTTAGTTTTATAGTACTGTTATTTGGCAAAATGAGTATTGATACAGTTAAGGTGCAGGTAACCAGTGTAATATGTTAAACTAATACTAAATTCGTAATTGATACTTTTTGCATGTATCCGGCAACTAGCAGTTGGGAAATTGGATTCTGAGATGATTATTACTTTCATTGGTTTAGTTTTCGATATGAACACGATGAAAAAAATCAGTTTGAACAAGGAAAAGTTTTGCCTAACTTGAATTTTTGACGGTAGCTAGGGAAATTACCTTTGTTGAAACAAAATTTTATCCAAATCAATGATTTGTACTGTACATTTTGAAAATCGATTTTTTTCAGTGTAGGAGTCTATAAAGAATTTTTTCAATATTTATTTTCAAAACTTTGACTAATTTTCTCTAAAATTGTCTAAATGATATAAAATGTGGCATCTGAGCATTTTTCATAATATGGGCTGGGAGGGGGATTTTGAAAATTAAAAATAAATGGTATTTTTACAATTCTCTAATACTCATACCCAGAATTAACCTTCCAATTTAGTCCCAAAACGTTACTACTGACTTTAGTGTAGCCGAACTTAATTTTTCTCTAACTGAATCAGGTTTTAAATCTGTACTACAATATCATGTTTGTCATATGTATATTGTAGTCATGCATGTTAGGTAAACCGAGGTGAAAGTTCAGCACGAATTGATTATGTCCTATAAAATCTAATAGGCCCAAGTTCAAGTTGTATCAAAGTAACGTTCGACTTGTAAGTATAGTGCATTGCATGTCACCACTTCGCCTACAGCAGTTTCATAGTGTCACTCGCAATGATGGGGTTCTTGATGACAGGTGCCCAATGTGTCGTTAGTGCTGTGCTACGTTGTTACAATAAGTCAAATCACGATGAGAAAACAAACGATATTCGTGAATTGTGTGATCTTTTCAATCAAAAAATTGTTCTATGTACTACTTTGACATATTTTGAAGGCGTTCGTGAAAACTTACAATTACTGCCCAGGATCCGTGTTGAATAAAACTTTTGAAAATCGGTTGGCACAAAGTAGCACTTCAGCGACATTCCCATGAACCACCAGCTGGTGGCTTGAAATGCAAAGCCCTGCTATGTACATACTTTTAGACAGTGTCCTTGTGCTTTGACAAGAAAGGCGCACATGCGTGAATAATTGATATTATTTTCACAAATTGCTTCAATCATTTATTGATGGCGGAATCATGTTGTTTAGGGTTGAGTTACCCCGTCTGGGCGCATAAACAATAATCGGTGTGTAATCAGCGTTGGACGTGGAACGTGAAATTATGACTAATGACTATTATACGCCAGGGTCGCCAAGAATATGGGAGAGATAATTGGGAATGCTGGGGGTCACTCTGGAAGAATAGGTAAATGAGAACCGGTTAAATAGTAGTAGTATAAAGGTAGGGAGGTAATTCTTATGCGATGTTTACTCTGGCCGTTAGATTCGTGTTACGCCCATGTAGAAACTGTAGACCGGTTGAAGGCTCGACACAGGCAGTGATTTTCCAGCGACTAATTCATTCAGAAGGTAAATTATTGTCCATTCATCCTCGAATGTTACGGTTATGCTAGTAAATCGGGGAATATAGGTTAATACAAGCAACGTTCAAGGTCAGGTGGAGTTATGTTATAGTAAGGTGATTGATCTATGGATGAAGGAGTTCAAGGGAAAAATTTCCTACAGGTTCAGCAGTAGCATATTTCACGAACTCAAAGTTCAGAACCTGAACAACTGATACTGCGCGTTATGGCAAGATAACCAGTAGGTACCGATTTGAATTATTCCAATACAGGAAGCAGACAGGTTGTAGTTTTATCGCTGTAGTTGCTACGAAGTTTTTAATTGCAGCAGTTTTCCGTCAATGTTAAATCAAGTGCAACCACATTCTTCACTAGTAATCGCGCTCAGGCTCTCTAGTTGACCGCCATCGTACCACTTCTTGTGTACATAGCTGTGCATGCAGACTGTATTTGATTAGAATGTAGCAGGCACTTTAGTGGTTAACTTGATTGACTGCACGTGTATTTTACATCGAATCGATAGCATGATTATGAGGAAGTAGCTACACTTTTACCGAGAATGCATGTTTGAACATTGCTTCGGAATGTTTCCATTCAAACCACATGGCAGCATGTCAAGGTGAAGGCTACAAAGAGAGTATCTGGCACCCAAACATCATCATCATCATTGGACTGCTGGGGTGTTGATTAAAACATAAAACTGGTTGAATGAGTAATTTGTAATTATCGACACACACAGTGTTGAACATGCTGTATACCTGCTATGTTGGTGTAATTTTCTTTAGGTTAATCTCACGCTTTCGCCGTTGTTTCTTTTTCTCCTACTTTATTAAAACATTGCGGACACTAATGACTACTAGGAAGAAACGGAGAAACTGCTATAGTACGTAAACCATACCCAAGTGAACGTGGCTGGCCCTTCATTTAGTTGACTGCTGGGTTTAAGTTAAACAATCAGTGAAATGTAAAAATAACGGTCATGAGTTGTTAATTCTTTTTGAGAAGTTGGATTTGAATGTTTCGTGTTCCGCTCGTCAGTAACTAACACCAACTTACTGATGAGCATGAGCATGATGACCGTACAATTCGTAGTTGCTACTCAGTGATTGACCAGAACAAGCGTAATTGCCCAAAGAATCAACGAATTGGACCTGGGAGTAGCTATCCATTTTCAATGTGCACGTTTCGAGAGTTCTATACTTTGCACTAACGGCACCGGCCATGTCCTTACAGTCATCGGGGAAGGAAAGGAATGTTAGTGCAGCAAACGTTGTTATGAAGACCGTGTATACCCCTGTATCTCCACGTTTGCCACGGGAAGAATTTTTTGTTAGTAGGATGGGGTAAAGAGTTACACAAATCTGGATTCCCTTGATAAGTGATACAATCTGTGCAACTCTCAGAAGTGTTATCATAAGTTTATTGCTCTGTGCAGCCGGCTTCCGAGAATTTATGATAGATTTATTGTTTGTTGAATTAATTTGGAAATGATCGGTTTATATTCATTCATTTATATTCACGATTTCATTATTCCTTGCATCTTTATTACGGCGAATCACAAGATTCTAAAAACAATACAATACCATGAAAAGCGATTACCTTTAGTGTTTCGAGACATTGGTCGATTTAGATATGGCAATACGTATGTAATTGAAGATTTCATAATATAAGTATTATTTATCGTGTATAAACTTTGATATTTATATAGCAAATAAAATGACAATTATATATTGGTTTCTTTCTCCGCGAACAATTGAATAAGGTGCCGATTTTTATGTTATCATTATTCGCGCGCGTTGTTAAGCTAACAAGCGCATTTTAAACGATATTAAATAAGCACTACCGAAATATCTGAAACGACCAGCTTTGTAAATCGAATATGCAACCGATGACGCTAATTTTTACACTAATTACTACAACAAGATTGGAGACAATAAGAACGAAAAGAAAGTAACTTGTCACCTTTTACGTGAATAATCAAGCTAGAATATTTTTATACTCATGAAGAAATATAGTTCACATGACAAGTTGAAAGTATTCGATACAATTAATTCAATTGATTTCATTAAATTAATTAATGAGACTAAAAGTAAGTCAATGAATATGACAATAAAACATATGCTCCGTGTCAAGTCAGACCGGACTAAATGACATTGTATTGATTTCGAGAAAAACGTTTAATGATTAAATCGCTGCATCCTTTATATTATAATTTGAAATTAGTATTTGCTATAATATTCTTGCTTATTGTAACATATTTCAAATTAGCTAAAAGTCGAATGTAGCTGAAGAAATTATTTTCCTAGTGCTATGATTATCTCATTTTTTAAGGTGTTGCGACTTAGTCCGGTCTGACCCAACACTGACCATATATTCTTCGTGCTGATATAACTGCTGCAAATGGGTAAATAGCTTCTGATTCTTCTCACGAACTGCCAATTCTCAACCCCTAATACATGAATCAACAGTCATCATTTCACTCGTACCCCACGTACATTAACTGCCCCGTGGATTAGTTTGCTAGTAAATCAAATAAACACTAAACAAACAAAGAAATTGGTTTTATCAGTCCAAAGAAATATCAGCTCGATTCGCGTCCACCGGCGGATACGTATTCCCTTACAATGCCATCAAATCAAAGAACACATACGACAAAATATGTGCAGTTCTGAATATAATAAAATACAACCTATTGAATTATTTGCAATAAAATTAGATCAGGGAAATTAGTTGCATAACCAAGCTAGTTTCATTTTCAAAGATAACACTGTTGATGAATCACCTTATAAAATAGGTGATAAGGGATGCGGACGAAAATAGCTGACCGCCGCCTCCTGATATATTGAAACTCACAGCAAATTGTTAGATATTAAATCCAAACAGTTCTCAAAACATGTATGGATGCCTAAAGCAACTGGCTGGTACTCGGTTAGCCAAGCACAGAAGCTCTGGGTTCCTGACGAGCATAGGGAACCGAACTCTTGTCTTTTGGCATTAGCGCCAAACGCTTGTGAGTATACCACCTTTATTTTTTCCAAAAGGATAATTCCTTTTTGTTTTGGATATTCTGATCTCTGACAAGCTAAAGTTTGTTCCATTGAGGTTTTTGCCGCTTTTTTAAATTACCAATAACAGCGTTTCGATTCGGAGGGATGGATTTTTCGGTTGTGAATATTTCTGTAGAATTCATAAACACCTTCAAAAGTTTTTGAAACCGTAACGTTAGAGACGTCAAATAAACCTGAAAATCCAACATGATCAGGAGGAAAGTGAAACATAGGCAAACAACGTGATAATTTTTGCGATGATCGGTAGAATTTCGCAACTAAATACCGTGCTAAGAAGCTTTCCATCCAGCTTTGCAAACAAATCTTGTACCATAACGAATGACGAAACATATGTTTTCTAATACTTCCAACAGGTTCCAGGACTAGTGTTTTATATTGCAAAAAAGCCGCAATCGAGTAATACCAGACTAATAAGCTGTCCAAATTCAACAAAAGTAGTTGGTTCAGCCGGAAAGATGCAACAGCATCAGAAGTTTTCGGAAGGAACCGACACACCTTGACGAGCGACCTTACGGCCGCTCCGTAGGACTTAAACTGATGTATAACCCCTATGTTTAAGTGATCCGGGCAAACGGGTAGATCACAGGTTTTCTTGCGAGGGGCCGCCGCTTTCGACGCAGTCTGCTCGTCCAGTGGACCCTCAGCGGCTTTGTGCCGTTTTGGATCCTTAGTCTCGGTTATGCGGCTAATCCGCATTACACTGGCTTTGCCGTAAGAACTAGAACAACGTAGGAAACGATGGTACACTATGTGTACAATGTGTATACTGTACATATATTGAAGAAGTTGTCGCTTTTAAAACTTCGTTACATCTCGAAATAATAAAGCTGGTAATTTTCTAGGGATGCTGGATAGAATGTTTTACCTTATATATATTTCGAAACAACATCTAATGGAAGGATGTAAGCAATTAATTGAAAAGTAAGCAAAGCAAATGATAATCAAGAATCCCCGAAAGTTTGGCAGGATTAGCTTCGACTTCTTTTCCCCCTCACTGTTAAACATTCGGTTTCTTGGCCTTCTGCCCAATGCCCATTCGGAATAATGTGTATTCGACATACCGTCCATTAGTCCTAATGTCCATTCGACCTAATGTCCATTCAGCCTATTGTCCATTCGGTCCAATGCCCATTCGATCTTATGTTCATTCGGCCTAATGACCCAGCATAGGCCGTAGCCGTAGAAAAGAACGATGTTGGGATATTTTTCAGCTTCTTTTTCGATCCGTTGCTTCTTGGATTTGGTCACAAAATTGTTGGAATAGTTCCTACGTTTGAGGTTGGTTCAGCAACTTTCGATTGGCTCAAACGGGGTCACATTCGGAGAGTTTACATTTTTCGGAACCACTGTGATGTTCAGATCCATCACTTCCAACTAACTTTTGGCGTCGTGGGCAGATGCCAGGTCTGGTCAAAACACCACATCCTTGCCCGAATACTGCTACCGGCAGGCATTTGGTACTGTAAATCTTCCCATTTACAGTAAATCCCGAGGAAAAGAACAGTAGCTTCAACATCACTTTTCCCTGATGGTCACCCTCGAGAACTTGATTTGGAAGATGACCTTGGCCTCGCTGCTCACCTCTTTGGTGAGAGACGTAAAATGTCTGGTTCCCGCCAGTCGTTACTGTCTACACAGAAAAAAATATTTTGTAATTTTAAGTTTATTTTCATGCACATATTTGAAGCATGTATATAAATGTGGTTTATGAGCCCAACGCCTTACCTTCTGAAGCCGCCAGGGCTCATACATCATACATACCATTAAAAAGAACATAAATACGCAAACATCAAAATAGATTTTTCTAACCCGAAAAAAGACCCCAATGATGGTTAAATGGTGGTTAACATCTCTTGTTTGCTTATTCTTTTTTGTAGGAGACAAACCACTGCGACCAGTATTTAGATCTTTTGTGGTATGCTCATTCCTCAATCTAAGTGTTCTATCTACTATGACATATCACTATTGATGAATGATTATCGTTATTGAAATACACACGCTTCCCAGTTAGGCACACTACTTCGTATGAAGTTTATTATCTGTTCTGATATTTGCAGCCCAAATATCAAAAGGCTCCAATGTTCCTTTACCGAGTACTCTTAGTCTGTGTTGTATCCGATAAAATTAGTGGAAGACGCTTCTTGCTAGCTCATGGGCTTTTTCGTTCCCTGTAACTCCACAAAACCTCTTAAATGGAAACAACTTTTGGGCGCGAAAGACACAAAACCTAAGATTAAATTAGTTTTGTAATTTGCGTTTCATCCGAATCCGACACTAACTTAGAGTCAGGTTAAGGGGGAAAGTTTGAATTTACGTAAAGGCATAAAGCAATAATTTCATTACATTAAACTTATAGTATTTTGGTAGTACATTTTTCAGTGATATAAACAAGCACACATTTTTAGAAATATGGTAATAATTGGTGGAGTTATGGCTTTACCTCCGAAACCCTTTTTTATTTAACCCTTTATAAGGCAGTGGCAACTAACGCAGAAATATGAAGTGAGAAGTGTTCCAATCTTATGAAATCTACTTGTTAGGAGTCTGGAAACTCTTCTTATTACTTTTTATTGAGGTGCAGTGAAAAGTGTCAGATTGGTGATGTTTTTTTTGTAAAAAAATGCGGCGATTTCCTTTTGGATAATAAAATTAGCTCGATTTTGAAAAAAATACTCTAGACCCTATAAGTTGGTGTTGCAATATTGTAAAAACAACTATTTTTAATCCGAAAATTTGGTTTATGAGTGGTAAAAATTACAAAGAAAAAAATTAAATGAATAAATGAACGTCTGTAATCTGTGGTCTCATTTTTCAACTTATCCTCAGAATCCAGAGGTTAATCGGGTAATAACAAGTAACTCACCTTAATTTCTTTCTGAATTTCTGATCCAGCTCGAATTGCCTTTATATTTTCACCAATCTCGTTGGAATTTCATCAAACATTACGAAGACTGACGTTTTCTAACGGCGGTACGGTCGGTACCAAGTATATTTTCAAAACATTATTTTATTACGAAATAAATGTAAATATATTCTAAACTAAGTGCAAAAACCGTGTTTCTATTAATATAACATCCATTAATAGCCCCAAACTCTGGGCCTTATAAAGGGTTAAGAGGTTTGCGGTGACTAAAGACCAATATATCAATTAAAACCCAAGAACTCAAAAAATTTCATTAGTATATGAGTATTTCTCGTACTCGCACGATCAATTTAAAAAAAAATTGAAGAAAACCGGTTGAGTGGTTTTTCGGTAATCGTGATCACGGAAAACCGTTTTTGGAAAAACGACATTTCGAGATAATCGAGTTTAAAATTTCTAGTTACCACTGCTCTTAGTAGACGAAGCGCGCTTGGAAGCGCTGTAATTTTCGGTCTATTTCTCGGATCTCTATAAAAATTTGGGAAAATATTCTCAAGGAGTTGAACTGTCAGATAAAGTAATAAAACAAATTTCTATTTTTTGAAAAATAAGAAGGAATGTAAGTGACCATACATAAATGACGTAGCATTATATGGGGGAGGAGAAGTTTTGTATTTTGTGATGATGTGTGACGGAAGGGGGGGTAGGGAGTCATGTCATGCTACGAAGCTTTTTTAAGGAGAATAGGGGTTGACCTGATGTCACGACAACCTTACTCGTTTCATCTAACATAGTTTTTTTCATTTTTTTTTACAGGAACAAGAGGCGGGATAAGGTTACCGTCAAGCTACGTAATTACCAGGGGGTTTTTAGAGGTTTGCTACGGTGGGGGATGGGGGTGTTAAAATCACTCATAATATGCTACGTCATTTATGGATGATCCCTAACTTCTTAAGCAGGAAGGAAAAGCTTCCATAAAGGAAACTTCTATGTGAGAACGATACTTAGCCCGTCCTTTTTGCCATTTTTGTTGAAAGCCACGATAAATCCACGTGAAATGCCTCGTGCATGTATAGGTTGTGAACAGTGCTATAGACGCATGTCTTATATCCGATATCACAACCTACGATATTTAAGCTGTCACAGTCAATTGTTGGCAACATAAAAAGGTAATAGGTCTATTGTTCGGCGTATTTGCAGCTTAATGAGTCATCATCTTCTTCATGATTTAAATAAGGGTTGTAGCATACCGTGGCAGAAATGGGTTTCCACTCAAATAGGCAGTGATGCAAATGTCTACCACATAATTTGGGGCAGCTCAGATATCAATTTGAGATGCATCGAATTGATGGAATAAGTAAGTAGCACACATCTGCATATACTTAATGTCCGAAATCGCTCAACATCTGGCAGCGGAGAGTTTTTAGATGTAACTCTCTGCTCAGACGGTATTATTCATGAGTTGGAAAACTGACTCGTACCCAACGAGCACGAACCGTCGTTATCTGATCAAAAGTACATCGTCTTTGATCATTTCAATGTCTAGATGTAGCACCCTATTGCGGTTATACTATGTAATAATTCAATTTTGAGTAAGTGGTAGTGTGCAAATCACTTCAACTCTTTTTCGGATTTTCGGTGAATCGAAAATTGAATCACTTCTCATAACTGACAGTTGTGAGAAGCGTGCTCCTTCTAATCCCTTAGATATGGGTAAAAGTTTTGATAAAGCTCACAGAAAAAGTATATTCGCAGAGGTGCTCTCTCGAACAATGCTTCGGTTCATTGTATAGAGTCTTCGACTCTCAATACTTATCGAGTGCAAGCAAGGTGGAGAAATGTCACTTTTCAATTGCGCTTAAGGATGATCTGTCAAAAATTCTCCGCAGTCCCCAAATCATCCCCAGTTTCAGTGATTTTGGGTTAAGGTACGGTATTGTTTGGTTCGCTCCGAATAACGAACAAAACTCTACCTGGCTGAAACAGAAATTGGAGAAGCTAAGTGGGAGGGCAAGGGACTTCCGTTTTATTGTCGAATCAGATAGCATTCATCAGAATTCCTTTACGTTCCGTGGAATCCCAAGAAATGTTTGAAGAGTTCTGATGTTTTGATAAGACTGAATTTGCATAATCCTTGTACGCGGGCAGCTTACTGGGAAGTTCTGAGAACCAAGTCGCTTACAGAGAAAATACAGCAGTATTTTTGCAGTAGTGACGACCGATCTCTGGAACTTCTGACACAAAAGGGTTACAACCTGAATTATGGCTTCTAAAAAGTCACTGCGAAAATTTATAAAGCGTTTTAAGCCGAATTTTGAATGACAATATCTCTTCGGGGTGCTGTCGGTCTGTTATGTCAATATCTCCCCTATCAGCTCTTTGAAAAGTGTCTTTTATTCCCTTGTCTATGTACTCTGTGGAAAATGATGAAAAGACAAATCTCGGCAAGGCGCAAATATCCGATCAACATGGGAAACGTTCTATTTGAAACAGTCGCAGTTTTCAATGATTAATTTTGCATTAATCGAAATCGCATAATGATACTTTTAATTTGATTGCTTGTTTGACGAAATCAGTCAATCAAAAATCGAGATATACTAAAAATCTTCAAACAACTTTAAAAATATTGAAAACTCAAAAAAACACTTCAACTAAGTTTTTCGTAAATAGTGCACCAAAATCAATAGGACAATCGTAGCTAGATAACACTTTTGTTGTAAACAAGCGTAATCAATACGCTCTAGACCATCTACAAACCTTCTCATAACTTCTATTCACTTGGCCCATGCTTACCGGTAGCACCCACCGATTCCTTATCGCCGACAAAGCAAACCACAAGTAATCGGCAACTGCACTGGGTCGCCCATAATCTAAATAAAATGCACCTCTTTCGCAATTCCTTTAGAAAGTTTCACTTCCTTGAAAGCACTTTTCCTTTTACTTCTCATTGTTCATTGCACAGATTACCTACACTTCCATACATTTCCCCGTATCGACTAGTAAACAAACCAAAGCCATTACCCATGTCCATACGGTCCAACTGACCATTAGTTTAGATTAGTAAGTCAGTCAGTCAGTAGGTTTATTCGCCACGCCTATGTATATGACGGGGGCTATTGCATTTCATTGCCTTGTAAACAAATGATCCATTGAAAAAGTTTTCCATGTTACATTCATGCACTCAGGCAGTCGGTCCTGCTACTCGGTCATATAACTACGAAAAGTGTGCTATAGGAATTTTGATCTAGAAGCAATACGATTGGATGTGGACCGAAATCAAAAAACTAACAACACTATTAATGACCAATGTTGAATGTAAACACGAATTCGTAGTAGCCGACGGATTATGACGACTTTATACAGCTGACTTCGGTTTAGTATCTTAGACTAATAACAGCCAGCCGCTATGGTACGAGACGCGTTAGGTTTTTGGGCTATTAATGCAGGCGGAAGTGGTTCATGATTTATATGTAAAATATTTATTTATTCTCGTCAGCGTTAACTCAATTGCGCTAATAGGCTGACTTGTTTGGTTTCGAACTTTATGAATCAGATTGTTTTAATTTTAGTTGGCATGCATTTGCCCTTTTTTATCATTGAACAGTGGTCCAGAATGAAAACTTAGTCAGAATCTCAAGTTTTTGTTTATACTAAATAACTCATACTTATTATATCTGGGGAAGCTTTTCAAATTTGAGAGGCCCTTATTTGTGTATAGCACGGTTAAGGTTTGGATTTAATCTGACCTGAAAATTAACTCTCTAGATAGAGTCACACTATCTCTAAAGCTCCTATTTCGAGATGATTTTCAAGTCTACGGGACTCGAGAAATAAAAACAATAATTTGCCAGGAATACTGATTAAATTTTGAAAAATGCACACCTTAACCAAAAGAGCATTATGATTTGTTGTGGTGACTCGCGTAGCTCTTTTTAGTTTTTTCTGCGAAAGAGTACTAAAAGGGTTTTCTAAGGATATATTTAAGATTTCTCGGAGGCTGTTTGTACGTGTCCTGTCAAGGGCTACCTGTCACGAAATTGAAAAGACACACCATTTTCTCCCGTCCATAGTGATTGCATTCAATATCTTTGTTCACCGGAGTTCTTGAAACAGCCAACCCCGTTGTTCGGTGGATCCACGCATAACAAACTCGAATCGGTGACTACACCGTCGATCCCAACATTGTGAGCAGGCATGTAGACGTGGTAGCCCTTCATGAAATGATTCTCGTTTGTATCGTAATTTTCTTGGTTCAGACAGAATATCGCCATTCTGATGACAATTTGAAAAAAATTATCCAAATTTATCATGACCACTTGATTCTACGAATTATCAACAACGCTATCAACGGACAAAAGGTTTCAGATTGAATAAAATAAATATCACGCACACCCATCTTCATTATGTAGATGGTGAAAGCTGATGATTCTCAAGTTACTTTTCAGTTGTTAATGGGTTAAGGCAGTACAATCAGTTACCACACCGGTATTGTAAGAAACAAACATATAGGCACCTTCTATTGACATAAGGTATTCCTCACTTTTAATTAATTTATCGGGTATATGCGTGATTGTGATACAATCGAAAACACGCGCTACCTTCCAGACTAAATCAGGTTACAACAGCTACCATACCGGATATTTTGTTTAGATTTCGGCAGACATATGTGAAATTGTGTCAACCATCAGCTCGGTAGTAGGCTCTTACCTGAAAGAAAAGAATAGAAAAATAATAACAAAGAAATGGCGTAGTTTAAAACAGATTTTTTTGCATTTTAGGATGGTACTTTTCAGGTTTGCTGAAATTTATTAAGACTAAACGGAAACGAGTTTAATATGACCTTCTTCAATATTTCTGATCTTGATACAAATATGCTTCTACTGAATACGCAGAAACTCTTGGTTTGATGTTAATTATGATTGATATGGCAGATTCTGCGAGCCTAACCGAACACTTGTGTTGAGATGCTCGGTATACATCGTATGCATACAACAGCAATATGAGGCGAGGACCGTTATTACAAGATTCATAAGGTTATTAACCAATTAAAGAAACGCACCAAACAGCTTGCACTGAATTCAAAGCAGTGCACTTGAGGGTACGACAGCATGGCACCCGGCTGATGATGTATCCCAGAACGAACAAACTGATGCGCGGTGGAGTTTCATATTTCAACCAAAAGCGGTTCTAATTAAAACCACAGCGTACGATTTTCTCGAGTGTATTCACGTCGAAGTCAGTCGTGGGATGCTTAATCACATTAGTTTTAATCGCTTAGATTAGCACTCATTATAGGCATCGCTGCGTTTTGAATTCAGCTTACCAGAGTAGTATATAAATATTTACTTTAACATAATTTGGTATCAACTAAGCAATTTGATGTTACCATGATGAAAATGGACTACAATCCATCACAGAACACTGACTACATAATGGTGCACCACAGTAACGATGACTCGCCGACAAAATTGACATGAAGCAGACAAATCGATAGATACGTCATAAATACGTTGCACTGATTCGTAATAAAATACTACATACTACTATAATGAAGAACCTACCAACCTAGGCACTACCATGGCAAGTTCAAACCAATACCAATCGAAAGGTAGTGTGACGGTCTGAAAGGTCAGCTTCTGGTAAACAAACGTTGCGTGATTTGTTTCATTATCTTACAGAATAGTGCCACCGGGTCAGGATTTGATTAGTTACCTCCGGCATGGACCTTCTGTGCGGTTGATGGATAAAAAATTGGGTCTTGACGTTTGGACTCGGGAATGTCGGTATCGATCGATATCAGTGTTCCTCGAATGCAACTCACAGTTGATAGAATACGGGAATAGGAGTGGAAGAAATAAGTTTGTAAAACATCGAGCACGTGGGATGTCGAAATTACAATTACCGACAGGAAATATGAGAGTGTTTTGTGTTTCATAAGCGGTTAGGAATGTGCGTGAGAGTTACTATTGTGTATACATAATTGAATTTCACTCGAAAAACAAAATTACTCATGTTATCGAGAAGCTTCTATACACAATTACAATCTAATGGGGATGAAACGTAGATGTAGCTGATGCAGTGGCGTAGCCAGGGGGGGGGGGGGGGGGTTTAAAAATTAATTGGATTGAGAAAAAAAATAATTGATACTGACGAATTTAATTTAATATTCCACAAAATATTTTTGGAAAAATATTCTCTGATCACTACTGTGTTTAAAGCGTCATGAGAACTTTTGGAAAATTGTGGGAAGGGGATCTTGTAACTTATCTCTTAGCCAAAATCCCATAGTTGTCAAATTACTTCAATGTAAAATAAAATAACTCTTTGAATTATTATGAGCACATTTTTGGAAAGATACTTCAAAATATGGATTAGAGACAATTTTTCGAATGGGAATCTAAATTTGAATAGGTTGATTGCATATAAAACATAAGCTTTTCAACAAGTTTTTCCTCGCACACATCCGGAAGGACCAAAATAATTACAAAAAAGTACATTAAAAAGTCAATAGACGTTTCCTAGAAGTGGGTGCTATGCTTTAAAGATCATAAAAACGTTGAAATCCTTCTAGATCGTGGTTCGGTGTTTTTTTAGGGGAATCTTGGCCACTGCGACCACTATTCAGGTTATTTTTGTGGCTGTTCTTGTTTACTCTACATGTTACAAATTGCCCGAATCCAATGTTTGTTTGTCCACATGTGTCGTCCCAACCGGGTAGTACATTATTAATGTAGCTGATGATCCGTTTGGGACAGCTATGCCATACCTCGTGAGGCGTTATAAGATGCCTTCCGAAGTATCGCTCCCTGAGAAGAAATAGTACTGCGCAATGCCAAAGAATATGTTCCAAGCTCTCGGGCTCGTAGTTGCAGAATCGACAAATGCCATTTTGTCTTTTGCCAACTTTTTTCAGACGATACTTACCAGGACAATGTTCCGTAAATAAACCTGTCATTATACGTAAATCTTTTCGTTTTAGATCCATTAGTTTTTTGGCTCTCGTTGTATCTGGATCTATGAATTTTTTAGCTTGTCAAGCGCCTTCTACGTTACGCCAGTCATTTAGTAGTTGGTCTCTTGCCCAAGCCGAGAGTTCCAGTTTGATGCCACACCTAGAATCTAGAAATGGTTCTGGTCCAACAAAACATGTTTGATGAACCACGCCTGGCCAATTCGTTACCATCGATGACTTGGTGGTCAGGTACCCAGAATATCATTACTTTATTCCGAGTTGTCAGTTGTTGTAAAGATGTGATGTACTCCCAAACCGGCTTGGACTCACACTCGATGACCTTAATACCAGCAGTGCTACTTGGCTGTCCGAAAAGTTTGCGATTTTTGGATGTCTGTAGTTTTGTTCCCTACAGACCTCTGAGCAAGTGTATATTGCATATACCTTTGCCTGTATAACTGTAGGCCACTTTCCCATTGATATCGCTTCTTTAATTCTTGATCCGTAGACTCCCGAGCCAATCAGCTCACCCATTTTAGAACCATCCGTACAGAATGATATTGTACCCTGAGGCAGCATAGGACAGCCTGCATCCCATACCCGACGATCCACTCCTCTTTTCATCGGGACCTTGTGGATTGATATATAGGACTATTATCAAGAGCACCCTCAACATCAAGAAAAGCGCAAATTGCTGTTTCCTTCAAATCGAAGGTTTTCTCAATAAGTGTCACTAAGGTATGTAGGGCTGTTTCCGTAGATTTGCCCTTTTGATATGCAAACTGGTACTTGTTTAGCGGAATTTTCGATAAGTGCTCCGTTCGAATATAGTAGTCCAGCAGTTTTTCCATCAGCTTCAGAAGTGTTGATGTCAAATTAATAGGTCTAAAGGCCTTGAATAGCGTCATGTCTTTTTTATCTGTTTGGAATAAATATTACCCTAACTTCTCTCCAGCTTATAGGTGTGTGCCCAAGCGTAGGACTGGAACTCAGGATGTTTAGTAGATCGGAAGGAATTATGTCTGCCGATTTTTGTAGAAATATTGAAAGAATGTTATCAGGGCCGGGGGATTTGTAGGGTTCGAAGTTCTTGATAGCCCATTTAATTAGAGACATTGTGTAAATGCGACAGCCAGTTTCTGTGATGCCTCACAAGTCCTGTTAGGACGGAGTCAATCACAATCCTGAACTGTTGAATTCTCGTCTTTCGCAACCGACCCAGAAAAGTGGGTGTTCATTAGAACATCCAATGTTTTACTATTGCCAATTGTTAGAGAACCATCGCCTTTTTTCACGTGACATAATAGGTCATTTTTGTGATCCTTTGATAAGGCTTTTAAAGGCGAACTGTCTCTGGAAAGTTTTCGATATTTTCACAAAACTCGCGCGTTGATAGTTTCTTAGCCTTTTGCAATTCAATGTTGTATTTGGTAAGAACGGTCCTGTAGTTTGATCAGTTACCAGTAATCTTTGCTTTATTGAACAGGCAGTGTTGTTAGATATTCGTTCCACCAGGAAACATCACGACATACAGACCTCGTTACAAGAGGGCAACTGGCATTGTAGGCGGTTATGATCCTCTTTTTAGGTCGTTTGCCGCATTATCCAGATCTGCCGGAGATTGGATCTTACTCTCCGTTCTTTTCGACTGTTCCAGGTGTGAGTGGAATACACACCAATTTGTTTACCTTATTTCCCTGTGCTTTTGTATTGTGAATTTATTGGCTTCTATTGCGAAAATTATGTGTCTGTGATCCGACAGACTAAGTTCGTCAGAAACGTGCCAACTCTTTATCTTTTCCGTTATTTGAGCGCTGCATTACGTGAGGTCCAGTACTTCGCTTATAACTGCGTTCATAAATATAGGTACTTGTTACATACATTGACATCATTTCACGACAGGTATTCTAGTAGGTATTCTCCTCTGGTATTTATATCCGTGCTACCCCATATTGTGTGATGTGCATTGGCATCACATCCAATGATGAAAGGCTTGTTCATGCTTTTACAGTACTTTATGAGGGCATTGAAGGTGGTGATGTATCCGTATCGCCAGGGAAGTAGGCAGATGCGATCCCATAGCCGTCGGTGCCTCCGCTGTTATTGCAACGATGTCTCGTTGAATGAATCCTGTGTGGCGAGAATTTTACTGCTCTGTTTATCAAAACTCCAGTTCTTCGAGTTGGCTGGTCGTTAGAATAAACTATATTGTGAGCTGAGGATTTTTTTTTTCGAGAGTTGTCCTACTGGAGCTGTAGAGCTAGGTTCTCGGAAGGGCTCCCCGTCAGAATCACATACTACAATTTGCAGACGAGACAGGCAATGTCGCCCAATAAAACACTGCATTAGGCCAATTGTAGCGGGCCGTGATTCTGAATGTGATATTCATTGTACGGTTCAGGTATGTGCGGGCGTAGGGACTCGCGATCGCGTGTATCATCGCGAAGGGCTCGAACATTTGTACGTTAACGTGCTCGATCGCGTGTGCGTTTGTATGTCGCGTGCGCGTTTGTATGTCGCGTGTGCTAACGTGTATGAACTTCGCGTGTATAAATTCTATTTGATAACCTTGTGCCTTTCGTATATTCGCGTGTGTTCTAGAATGATCGCGCGCGGACCGTGAATCTGATACTTAATTTTTTATTTTTGGTGTACGGTTCAGATTCCAGAAGAAAGTGGGTTCTTACATATCATTGTAATTCCCATTCATGTAGCCGTAGAACGCGTGGTCTAGTGGATATGAGCTTTATTTTTTTTTGATTGATCCAACTGAATGTATGGACCTAAATTGCTAGAATGAAGGCTAAAGATTTCCGGACGTGACCGATTCATGATCGCGCGCGCTTGCGGGTTCGCGTTTGAGACCGCGTTTGTAAGTCGTAAGTACTAAAACGTTCACACAATTGCCGGAGTGTTATCAAGTTTACGCGATCTCGGGCATAGGTGTGCGTAGATGATCGCAAAGGGCTCAAGCGTTCGTATGTTGACGTGTTTGTCACGTGTGCTCGCGCGTATGTGACTTCGCGTGTATAAATTCGATTTTGAAACCCTGCGACCATTCATATATTCGCGGACCGTCATTCCGATCTTTAGCTTTCGGTGTACGGATCACATTTTGACAGGGAGAGAGTTACCCCATATCACTAGAGTTTCCGGTCATGTCGCCATGGAACGTTTTGTCTAGTGGATATGGGAGTTATTTTTCAATTTAGGATAGAGGATAGAGACTTCCGAACGATCCCGATTCATGATGGCGCGAGCGCGGGAGTTTGTAGGTTGACGCTTGAGATCGTGTTGCTAAGTTTATGAGTGCTGAGATTTTCACCTTATCACCGGGGTGTAATCACGTTTGCGAGTTCGTGGGCGTAGGTTGCTTGGAAAATCGCGAGGGGCTCTAACGTTTGTGCGCTGACGTGATTTTGTAACGTGTGTTCTTGAATGGTCGCGCGAACCGTGAGTCTGATATTAAATTTTCGGTGCGCGGTTAGAATTCTGGCAGAGAGTGGGATCGTTTATATCGATAGGGTTCCCGGTCATGTCGCCATGAGACGTGTTGTCTAATAGGTATGAGCGTATTTTCTTAATTGGTCCAGCTGAAGGCATGGACCTAGACTTCTAGGATCAAGGATAGACTTTCGGACGTGATCGATACGTAACCGCGTGCGCGAGGGCTTTTTTATAGGTTCATGCTTGAGACCGCGTTTGAGAATGTGTGAGTGTTAAGACGTTCACTATCACCATCTTTGTTGACTCAACCGAAGGCGGGTGTATAATGGCAGTATAAGACTCGAAAAGAAGAAATAAAAGACAATATATGAGAGACGTAATAGATTAGATAGGTACAAGATACAGCTGAAGTTATGATCATCACATGAGACATACATTAGTACTTCAAACACTACTAATACTTGAATAGCCAATCACCACACATAGCACATCCTTTCTCAATTATCTATTTGTTACTGGTTGATTGTTGGTTATGAGCTGGTAAATAGAGGAAAGGTATAGAACAGATAAAAGGCTCATATCAGCCCTCCCGGCCTCCTCGACATACCACTATCGAGGCGTATTGTAATCAACATCTTGAAGCGGGCTTCTTATATAAATCAAATCCTCAGTAGTCATAATGTTGGTGGATTATTAACATGAGAACTAATTAACCTTTAGTAGTAGAACTTGGTGCAAATAAAAACTAAAAAGAGCGAAGGTCCTTATATTTAAATAACTCTATTGAATCTATTGTGGCTTGATGATGTTTACAATACCGTCAATCCCATCAACCTGCGAGAGGGGTATTGTGAGCTGAGGAATTTAAGCCAAAAATGTTGTGCTTATTTGCCCACGGCTTATCGTCATCATACAAATCAAACAACGCTGTGTTCTTCGACTCCATACTTGTCTGATTCTTGGTTGATATGACTCCTCCAACCTACACTCTAATAACTATCGTAAGCTGCCTTATCCCAGAAATAAGATGCTTTTAGGCCCGTACCTAATTCTAAAAATCACAAAATTATGTTTTTCTTGGGCAGTATTTACAAGGTTTATTTTTATTTTGATTTTCTTATGCATTTTATGATCATTAATTTTGACTGTCAATAAATAGATAAGAATAATTCGTATCTACAGGAGTACATGTTCAAAAGAAGCATTAATCCAGCGAAATTTTCCTTTTTTTGTGTTCCATCTGGATCTGTAAAGCTGGATTCTCTTAAGGGATCCCTGCCGGAGTCACTCACTACAATTGCAGACGATATGGAAAAAGGGACCCACCAAAACACTGATTAATTACTGCAGGTCGCGATTCTGATTGTGATATTGAGTAAACGGTTCAGATCTGGGGTCGTGGAGACTTCATGATCGCGTGCAAACGAGCGTGCAAAGTTCGCGCTTGAGACCACGCTTATAAATTCGCGGGCGTAGGAATGCGTGGATGATCGCGAGAGGCACGAACGTATGTATGTATGTAGTAACTAAGCATGTATAAATTCGATTGTATAACAGTGTGTTAATTTGTATATTCGTGTTCCCCAAATCACTAGAATTCCCGGCAATGTCGCCCTGAAGCTTGTTGCCTGCAGTATATGAGCGTCATTTTTAATGGTCCAACTAAAAGCATACACGCTGCTGGGTCCGGGAGAAGGGGCTACCGGATGTGACCAATTTATGATTTTAACCACAGAGGCGTTTTTATGTGGATGATCGCTATTAATTGTTCGCGTTTGTGACCAGGGTTGTATTATCACGTAGGGCTCGAGCGTTTGTATGTTAACAAATCGGATCGGATTGATTGCGAAGACGTGTGTTATTTCGTTCCTTCTACCTATTGTGTGAAACGTGAAAAAATATTTTGAAAAAGTGATTCTGAAAGTGATTTTGAGGGGTGTATAGAAAACTCCACAAATGACTATTGGAATCAACAGATAGGCATATGATTCATTTTTTCTGTTTTTAATTACGAGAAAAGAAGAAATTGTTTCTCACTTGAAGACCACTTGTTTCGATGTGTGTACCGAATCCTATGAAACTTAAACGTATTCATGTTAATCACATCCTGCAGCACTTATGACACATTCCAAAACGCTTTTGCTCTTTCTATAATAAAAAGAAAGAGAAAGACAGTAGCTACTACGACCGTATTAATAATTTTACTATTTTCTAGATATTTCTCTAGGGACCGTTCATAAACCACGTAGACCGAAATTTGAGAATTTTTAACCCCACCTCCCCTCTAGTAGACCTTAGTAGACTTTTACCAACCCCCTCCCCCCCGCCAAAAGTCTACGCAGACTTTTAATTTTTTTTTATTCGCAGGAAATGTGAATTTAGCAGGAAGCACATTATAATGTTCAATTAAAAATAAGTGTTCAGATTTATTTCAAGCTTTTTAAATATTAAAGAAGGATTTTTCACATTGGTTTTTTGTCTATAATTGATCAAATCAATTAATACCGATTCAAGGTGCTTTCCAACGTTTGTGTAGCGGAATACTTCTTTTCCAGGTTAGTCACTCAAATATATGTAAAGAGATACATTGCTATAACTAGCTTAAATTTTGGCCGAACTACACCAACAATGCAGAATTGCTAAAAACTTTTTGAGCCTCACTGGTGCATTCAAAATTGTTAAATTATAAGAAAAAATTACAAATTAATACTGTCGATGTGTACTATCATCTACACTAAAATAATAAACCAAACATGCACACAAATTTCACTTTTCATGAACAAATTTCAATATTTCTAAGATAATAAGATAATCTAAATTGCCTTATTTGATTAAGGGAACGAAGCTATTTACATCTTCCCAAAAATATTTATATTTCTTATGTAATTAATAGCCGTATCACCTTAGAGTATTATCGCAAAGTATCAAAGTTTAACTCCGAATATTTTCGAAGATAAATATAGTAGAGCCGGTTTGCACGGAGTTGCATAGGGTCAAGACGTAAAATTTAACGGGTGTTTAAAGATTTTGAAATCAGTGTAAATGATTGCAAGAGAAACTGATTAACTCAAGTAAACACTTTGTTGTAGAAGTTCAACTACACTACTGCTTCAACCACCGAAATTATTAAATAAAAATAAAAAAAATTAATCTACTTATTGTTAAAAATCGGGTGTTTTGTTGTTACAATGCTTAACTTTGAACATTTTTTAACTTTTTATGGTTCATGCATTTAATGGTCCATGCATGTCTGCTAACTAGTGATGCTTCAGATGATTTCACAGTCAAAATCTTCCGACGAGAGGAATTTTTGGCGATCGTCCTTGGAACTGTCATTTTGTATTATTCCCAGGGCAAAACTATATCAAAATATACGCAAGAAACAAAAACGTGTGAGGTTGTCCAAAAAAAAATCGTGGGCTCTAGGTTGAGTGGTCGCTTAACGAGTAGTTACCTCAATAGTGTACTAGCTCTGAAGTTTCTGCATAAATACTGAATAGGCCGATATTTTGAATACAACTCTCTTTAAATCCCATTCATAATTAGTAATACGAGAAAAACAAAAAATAAAAGTCTACGTAGATTTTTTCAAAGACCCCCTTCCCCCCTCGTAGACAAACGTAGACTTTTGCCAGACCCCCCCCCCTCTGAGTCTACGTGGTTTATGAACGGCCCCCTAGTATTTTCACGTCTGTTATCTTGCTCGAAAACATAACTTGAGGTATTCCCACCAACATTGTGAATATGAATTCATTCACTGTTTCTGATCAATCGGTTCTTATTGCAATCCGAGACTCCTTGCTATGAACTTCAGCAGTTGTTGAAACATGTTCTAACATTATAGCAATTATACTTGCATATCTTTTTATATGTTGCCCGAGTAAACGAAAAGGCCACAATGCCCGTATGCTCAGGGTAAGAAGATTTAAAATGAGTTGAACCCATGTAAACACCATCATCATATTCCGGTAGATTCAATTTGAAACCATATTTCAGTGTGTTTATGGGCCATTGAGACCATTTTATAGTGTTTTGATGGTTGTGAAATTTAGCACGGACCATATTTATGAGAATTGGCAAGGAACTGGAACAGCAAAAAATGTACATTATCTAGTGATATAGGTCCTTTGCCAATATCAGTCAAACATTACTTAAATTAAACGCTAATATTTGTTTTGATTAATTCAGATCATCTTGAGTTCTTCAATTATGTTGTTGATCATAAAATTTCCTAAAAATAATCTCAGATTTTACAGCGCTTGAAAATTACTGATGAAAATCTGAAACAGTATATTTTTCCATATAGTTTGGCGATTTTTTTCATACAAATTACAACCCCATTTTAAAAATGGGTTGATGTTGAACCAATTGGCTCAAATGGAACAGTCTTAGGATTACACGAGGAACACGTCCATGATGACCGTTTTTGTCTCCCTATGCTATGTATTTGAATTTTACTTCATTTTACTACCTTAAATGAATTGAGTCCAATGGAACCTAGATCGAGTCACGTCGATAGCCCCACGTCGAGGTTACGGGATGTTTGCCAAATGTTTTCCTAATTTAACTAACTCAATTGTAAAGCAGGTGGTTTCAATTGATTGCATGAGCAGAATAATCCTATCCTAGTCGATGCAAATGTTCTATAGACGGTTCAGGAATTTCCGACATCTGTTTTAATATCTAACGTTGAACCAGCTAGTGTATATGTGCGTTGGTACTACGCATTCTCTTCCGTTACCATAATTACAAACTATTATCGATAAATATGAGTGTTGAGCAAGCAAATATGAGTTCTGCCATCGTTCATCGTCCGCAAAGTAAACGGCATTGCCAATGTCAATATCACCCTTTCATTCATTTTAATTTTCTTGTTATTGTTGTCGACTCTCCCCCAGAAAGGCTTCCCCACATGCCAGCGAACTATACGGCGTCACACGCGTCAACCAATCGTCGTGTGTGAACTAAGCAGCTTTGCATGCACTTTTACATAAAACTCTCCCAACCTCTTCCGTTGTTGTACAAACGTCACGTGACATTCCGAACAGGTTGTTTGCCTGCTACTGACCGGGTGGAGTTTCAAGAGTGCGTGGCACATGAAAAAGTGCACTGTCAAGGCCAGGTTTATCCGACCGGCTTCATGGTCAAAATAGCATACGACAATGTTCCATACTGGCGCCTGTGTACTTGATACGTACAGAGCTTTTGCTACATATACTATTGGTAGGTATGATTGTAAAATCAATGGAATTTTTATTCTCCGTACGTATGTACTATCTCTTCAATCGGTTTGTTGTGGTAATTCTATTTAGAAAACAGAAATCTACTAAAAGGTGGTTTCACTTTTTGCCGGAAAATTCGATGTAAATAGAAATTGACTCAAACGTTATTTTCGCTTGTCACTCCAATTGCTGGCTCTAATAATTAGTAGTAAGAATAAATAACATTCTCTTACAACCCAAAATTGATTATTTTCTTTCGTATTTTACTGGAATCAGCTGAAACTAATACGTGTTGCTTTTTTTTGCAAAAATAACGTCCAATTTAACGCTACATAGCCCGTTAATCATGTTGTAATGATTGGAGGAATGATTGTTACAACCGAATAAACTGCATACCACTCCTGAACGATTTTAAAATAGTATATTGAGGTCAAAACAACGGTTTTGAATCGTGCTATCCATTAAATGGCAAAAGCCGTTTTTAAAATCAATCTGTTTTGTTAATCTAATCGTCCATGGTGCCTATGGTCACGAATGGGTCACTACCTTTGCCGCAAGTGCATATGGCCTGCCAAATCAGGTATTTCGAAGCGAATTTCGACAGCTTCTTCCGTTTGAAACGCTCGTCGATAGTAAACTTGTCCTTAACCGTCCCGGCAACTGCTTGAAATCCGCGTAGATGTAGGTATCATCATCAATAACATAGCGCCGGTATTTCGGCAGAGTTTTCGGGCGCGCATTTTAACAACACATTACTCTGCCTATAAATGCATATATGTTAGCAAGCGAGAGCCGAATCTGATGTAATATTTGGTATTTTTCGAAATATTTTCTAAACAAAGCGGTTAATTTCAATTATAAATTGTAAATTTAAGCTAATCGACTATATTTATTTATGTCCCGATTTGAAAAATTCTACACCATGTATGTTTTTAATCTTTCTTAGCCCTCTGGACGAAACATTGTGAAACATCAAGTCCCGCATCCCGGATTTCGTAGGAAATAAGCAATCAGCGCACTGTTGGTTTTTTACGCGTTGTGTTCGATTTTTTTCCTGCTTCTGACTTGTGGTCCACTGTCATCCGTCCCTGGAAAATTTGGCCAACTTTTGAGACGGTCGAATGATGTATATCCATCAGTTTTCCCAAGGCACGAGCGTCACAATCCAGGATTTTGCATCTGGATGAACAAAACCCTTTCGCGAACGGTTTGCTAATATTATTCATCTCGATCGGAATCCTACTGCACCTGCAAAATTTCGCACAAACAATTCACTCTAAAGAGAGTGCCAGGTTTTCCAGAATAAAAAAATTAAAATATGCCGCAAAAAATCACGACTTTTCCATTCACAAGCTATAAACAATAGACTTGAAAACGAAACTGTTTCAAATTTGATTAATTTCTGCCCAGTAGGGAAGAAGTTACAATTGGTTGTAACTGTAGCAATAATTTTGTGACCTTTACTGAAATAATTTCATTCTTAGAATGGTAAAGCAAGAGATTTTATCAAGCAATTACATATATGCAAAATTCCTTGTCAGACGTGCTATTTGTATGCTAATTTGGTTCAATATGCTTCGAAACACGCGAAATTTACCCATGCGAACTATTTAGTCATGTCAGGATTGCTTAATTTCAATTTGAGTGGGATGCGTGATACGAGCTATCCGAACAGAACGATACTACATAATTCATTTGGAACACCGAATAGTTTGATGCTAATTAGTCATCATTTTTTAATAAATATTGACGATTGTAACAAATTTATTGAATGTTTTATTAATTTGCGTTATTCTAAGGAAAACGTACAATACTCAACATTGTTGAAAGACGCTAACGAAATCCTGTACCAACATATTCCATCCGGCATCATTCCTTGCGAGACAATAACTGGATCGTCCAACTAGAAGATCGTAGTCTGCACCCAACTGCACATACATGTTGACTAATTGTTGACTGAACGTTTGGATGATTCCACTCGATTGACTGAAGAACTGTTGGAGAAGCATTAGAGGGAGAGCAATTTGTTTTTTAAAACGATTGAATTAATATTTAACTTGAAAATGTCGAATAAATTGTCAGGAAAGAACCGAATCATGCTTATCGTAATGGTATAAAGACTGAAAACCTAATCCACACTCCCATGGAGATATATAAATATCGCATTTTGTCAATCTTTCTGTTAATTAGATACACTCAAGTTTTTTTTTTACGCGGTTTTTTTTTGCGCGGTATTTTTTTACGCGGTTTTTTTACGGATTTTGAAATTTACGCGGTTTTCATTTACGCGGATTTTGAAATTTACGCGGTTTTCATTTACGCGGATTTTGAAATTTACGCGGTTTTCATTTACGCGGTTTTTGAAATTTACGCGGTTTTCATTTACGCGGATTTTGGAATTTACGCGGTATCCATCAATGAGGTTCCCTTTATCGCGGATTCTTAAATTTAAGTGGTCTTCATTTACGCGGATTTTGAAATTTACGCGGTTTTCATTTACGCGGATTTTGAAATTTACGCGGTTTTCATTTACGCGGATTTTGAAATTTACGCGGTTTTCATTTACGCGGATTTTGAAATTTACGCGGTTTTCATTTACGCGGATTTTGAAATTTACGCGGTTTTCATTTACGCGGTTTTCATTTACGCGGCTCGTATCCCCCGCGTAAAAAAAACCTGAGTGTGTATAGCTAAATCAACTATTGCAGCATTAAGAGGGCGGTCTTCTTTGCAAGATCGAACAAAGCAAATTTTTCATTACTTAAATTAATAGATAAACTAATTTTTAGGCAATTTCTGAATCCAATTAGAAATATTATCGATAGTCGAACGCATAAAATCGCCAAACAGTAGGTCACTCAAAAAATACATAGTATTACACTCGAATGTTTGGTTGAGAGCATAGCTGTCGATGTTTCTGCAGTATTATGATTTCAATTATTCATCAAGAAATAAACTATTCAGACGTTTCCGAGCCATTGAATGGAGCAGATTTGTTTTGTTTTCACTTTGGTGTTCGATGTATTAATTTTACTACTTGGCTGAAGGTCAGCTCTGGTTCGTTTGGTTTGCCGCCGTTTTGCTGGTGCCGATAGTAAATCCAGCAGTACATTGTTTTCGCTGAAACAGAATAATCCGAATTAGTAAAGATAAGTAACAGATTGATGTCTGTCTACTTCCTTCTTTTTTCTTTATCCCTTGTATACCTTTCATGAATAAAAGCTGCAAGGGGCAGCCCTATAGGGTTGCACGAACTGAAGACGTAGGACTATACTAATTAATGTAAAATATTTATTTTCTTAGTACATTTAGAGTAATAATAAATCAAATATATTTCTTACGAATAGTAAGTTCAGCAACGAATGTTACATATTGAACCAAACCTTCTTGGTTATCAAGTTATTTCATTTGTAGGCGATCGAATCCAATTAAACTTATTTGAGAAGATCTGAAGAAAGAAGACAGAAAACCGTGACCGATATCGGAAACTAAATCTTTATGCACAAGATCAGCTTTTAAAAATTGTAAAAACTTTTCCATTGTGTGTGGTAAAAAACCCGGACCGGTGAAGAAAAATCAAATTTAAGACAAAATAATCACATTTCATGTATAGACCAAGCTTTCTAGTTTTATTTTGCCATCATTTTAGCTTTCGTAAAGTACGTATACAAATGTAGCGAATGCAGTCGTCTTAATCATATATCTGTGCTTTCCATCGATCCGCGTAAATTTGTTGCTAAGAAAGTTTTCGCTTTGCGCAATGAAAGCACAGATTGCCATCATGAAGGTTACGCATGCATCCATTAACAAACAGAGATACCACATTTAAATCTGTGTTTCGGTCAAAAATATCATTTTACTATCTGTGATAACTGAAACAGGAAAAAATCTGCGACAAATTTCCGAAAAATCTGTGAAAAATGCCAATATTTCCAAAAATCTATCAAATTATCTTCAAAATGCCAAAAATCTACTATCTGTTATCAAAAATTGTGAAAAAAATCTCTGACATTACAGAAAATCTGTGAATATAGTAACCCTGCCAACAAATTAGATATACCTACATTCGCCTCAAACATTGAACCCAAGCGAACAAAGCAAAATGAGTCAACGCGAAAGCGAAAGAGACAAATAGTACCACGGCACTATGTTTGCAAATGGAGCTCGAATGTATAAGCGATTTTGTGTAGGAACAACTGTGTTCGAGAAGTGTACTGGAAACGAACACAAAAGAAAGCATAGCACTGGATAGCGCACCTCCACAATCAGTGTAATGGAATTCTCACTCAGCTACACTGACTTTGAAAACACACTGCGCAGTGATCTGCTCCGCCTGCCGTTCAACAGACAACTGAGCTTGTCCGGCCAAATCCGTTCTTTAAATAGTTGATGATGACGTCATTCATAGAAGCGCCATAGCCATCTTTCCTTTAGACTGTCTTGAAAGGGTATAACCCACTAAGAGTGCGGCAACTACAACTAATTAATCCAATGGAAGTGCTTCTATCAATGACCATGCGGTAGACTTGGGTGCAACGCCCAACTCCTACTTAGCAGAAGGCAAAAGACTCTTCACATTTCCTTTCGATCATGTCCATATGAGCCTGCCTAGTCCTAGTTTTCCGTTCTAAGTTTATAACTGATACACTCTAGAATACCTATCCGTCTTTCAGTTTCATTGCTTTCGTTGTCTCTTAGTCTTAAATTTGCCGAAAATAGCCAACAAAATCGATACAGTAGAACCTTGCGGCAATTGAAACATAGTAATAACTTACGTTTGTGTTGGTGACATAACCAACAGCAAAAAAATTCCCGGAAAATATTACCAAGACTTGAATTGACAATCATTGACTCACCAAAGATATCCCCTTTTATTGACTGAGCTAAAGCCACACAACAATATAACTGCAATGTGGCATACCCGCATACATAAGATTCACTTGAGCGCGAACGATCCAGACGCATTGAGTTGCGGATCATGCATGTATGTGAATAAAGCAGTTACTTTTTTCTGTTCAACACCGTTTCGTGTATAATCGCATAAAAATAATATATGTGAACATATAGATTTTCATCGTTCTTTTCATTTATTTTCAGCGTTTTACTAAACCCAAAACTTGACGAAAATTAAGGCTACTTCGGCTGTATCCAATGGGGAAACAGATCAAGATAACGAAAGCAACTATGTGTAAAAAATCACCCCAGAGACAGGATTCGAACCTGCAACCCTTGGGACTCCGGCCCAACGCACAAACCCCTATGCCATCACTGGGCTATGATGACGTCCAGGAAGCACACAAGATTATCGCATTGGCGGCAGTGATGGTACCACTGCGAGATCACACATAACCGCCGCTGACACCCAAAACATTTGATCTATTTAATTTCCTCGCTAGATACCAAGACCCCGGGATTTTCAATATCATCTGGAGTCCGATTTTTAGTTCATTGCCCATCGTACTTCGGTGGATGATAGAGCTAATGGAGACTGTCGATATTCTGTTCCTTGCCCAGTTAACTGAGGTATGACAAGAGCGAACCCGTCGGTCGAATTGGATAATCAATTCGTTTTTTTGGGTTTTGACGTAGGTGCCAATAGCTCATTTAACCTTCAAAAAGGCAAGCGGGTCTCAGAGGCCTGGCACGTTACAATTTTTTAGTTACAAAAAAATGTGTATGCAGTATAAGCTTGGGCATGGAAATTTTGATAAGTAGCTTTGAAATCTATAACAAAAATAAAGAATTGTGAAATTTTCATCTATGGAGTGATGCGCAGCTATGTTTGAATTTTTTACATGCACAGGCCCGTTTTGCATGCAATATTTACTACGAGTTTTATACATTAATATTTATCTGAAAAAAACATTTTGATGAGTTCATCTTCATATTAGCAGGAATTTTTTCATGTTTTGATTGATTTTATCTTTTTACCTTTTCTTATAAGATAAGATCTATAATAATAATATATATAATATATAATATAGATAATATATAATATAATAATATAGATATATATAATATATATAATATAGATATATAAGATCTTGAAGGTTTGAGCGAATTCTATACATTTCTTTCATAAGAAATGTAAAAATAGCATACGATAATGACGTGTGTCATATTTTTTTGGGTAAATACTTTTATTTCACCCACTGTGGTCTACTTGATAATTATTTGGATACAACATAACCTAACTCTGTCGTTATTGTCTATTTTTGTTGCCTATTCTTTGTGTTATAGTTGTCATAATTATTCAAATTGTAGGATATAAAAGCAACAAAAAATTGAAATGGCTATAAGACGATATGCCCATGTTTTCAATCGTCTCAAAGAATCTGAAATAATGGAAGAAATTCGAGCAAATTCAACAGCAGACGATTCCGAAACTGATTTGCAAAGCGAGGAAGAAGATGTGAATGATATTGCTTCCGACGATGAATCTGATGCAGACTCGGAAGAAAAATCTGAATATGTACTCCGGTTATGCATCAGAAAAAATTAATAGCAACCCAGAAACATTTATTGGTCATGTTCAAATGAAATGGAGCTCAGAACCAATCGACAGTCAACGTGATCTTCCGAGTACTCACCTTTTGGAAAAGTTAGCCCTTTTTACATCCATCCCCTTTACGCTGAAATCGGGATTTGCTGCGTGTTCGTACTCATCATCCTGTAATTCCGGAACCGGAAGTCGGATCAATTAGAAATTCAACAGCAGCCAATGGGAATGCTGTACCTTTCATTTGAAACCAAGTTTGTAAAAATCGGTAAAGAATTCGCTGAGAAATAGGTATGACATTATCTTAGAAACTTGGTAAGTTCCCCCCGGGGCATTAGGAACCGCCATAGCTGGCCAATGTGGTCGAAGTGCCTTCAGTGGGTCATTAATGATCTAGACATGCAAAGCCAAGTAATGTTGCACATATTTTAATATACATTGCATCATTAGGACATCATGGTGGTATCAGTTTCTATGGAAATTTGCTGTGTGATTGTACTCTTCAACACGTAACTCCAGAACCGAAAGTCGGATCAATAAAAAAAATCAATAGCGACCGATGGGAAGGCTGTACCTTTCATTTGAGACTAAATTTGTACAAATCGGTCCAGCCACCTCTGAGAAAAATCAGTGAGATTGTTTGCCACACACACATACACATACATACACACACATACAGACATTTTACGATCTCGACGAACTGAGTCGAATGGTATAAGAGATTTGGTCCTGCTGGTCTCGGTTAAAAAGTCGAAATTTCGACCGATTGCAGAACCTTTCTATATGAGAACGGCAAAAAGGAATTTAGACGGGCCTGAGAGGCCCGGCTTGCCTTTTAATGTTAGGATTTTAGCTTGCCTTCACAAGGCTTAAGACAGAATAACGACAGTATGTATTAGCTCCGTCACCCACCGAAGAACGATGGGTAATGAACTAAAAATAAGATACCACACGATAATAAAGACCCCAACCTATCTAGCGGAGAAATAAAATAGATCAAATGTGTTGGGTGGCTGTTGCTAATGCGATAATTATGTGTTCTTCCTGAGACGTGACCATAGCCAAAAGATAGCGTAAGGGTTTGAGCATTGGTCCGGAGTCCCAAGGGTTGCAGGTTCGAATCCTGCCTCTGGGGTGTTTCGTTTAACTCACCATTTCGATCTGTTTTCCACTTACGTTAAAAATCAAACAAACGAATTAATTATTTATGACAAAAATTGACTTCTAACTCCCCCCGACTACTTCGACATTTTAATGAACAGTGATTCATTATGCGAAACTTAGCCAAGTTCCGATTTTAACATGATTCATCTGGATCGTGAAAACGCCTACTTTTGTGGATTAAAAAGTGCTATTCTTTCGATCGAATTAACCTCTCATCGACACCAGGCATTGAAGTATGGTGAAATCCCACGGATGTGATCATACAATTCAAATTGCAATAACTTCCGATTCCGCAATGAAATATTTTCAAATGCGAACAAACAAATAATTCGCCTCCAACTACAACATGTAACAGCCACAAAAGATAACCTGAATAGTGGTCGCCGTGGCAAAGGTTCCCGTACCAGGAAAACATGATAAACATATTTTTTGTTAATTAAGGTTGCATCAAAATCGAAATCATATTTTGATGTCAGCGTCAAATTCGAAACTCATTTTAATTTCAGTTTATGATTGACGAATATGATATCAACCTTCCGGCAGTCGCGCTAGTGCACTGAGTGCACGTTGCTCTGAAAATCTAGCGAAATCGTCTTAGAGCACCAGCGGCTGCTCGTTCAGTGAGCAATAAGCGCGACTTCCGGAGGGTTAAACAGAGTTTACATATTGCTGCGCTTGCATAAAGTGCGTTTCCTTGACATTTTTGGCTTTAATTGCCTTGGCAAAACAAAAAATTGAATGCTTATTTTTTGTTTGTCTAATTGGTTTTAAATTTGTTCTTGCTAATAGCAGAAATGAAATGAGGTACACTCCACTTATTGTGCCTCCTACGATATGGAATCAATTCTTGACTTCCGCTGGCGAATTCCACGCGACCAACTAGGCTGGGTTTGTCCAGATCAAGATAATATTGTTATCGACCTCCTAGTGGACGCCAGCCCCTAATAAACGAAATGTAATTAGGAATCGATAACTCACCGCCGTTATCTGGGCATCCGTTGCAATTCGCGTAGTCACTGGACTGTTGTTGGTGATACCAGCAAGCATTCCGTTCAACAGCTGCAAATAGTACCGCACGTCAGCCTGTATACTGGATGCAACTTTAATTTGAGTGTTGGTAGGTGTTGTCAAATCGAAGTTCGCTCCCGATAGGCAATCTTTCATTGAAACCATCGCTGCAGAATATCCATTGATAAACGATTGAGTGGTCTGTGTTGAAGCGCATGAGATCCCATTGACTTTTTGAAGCATATTTATGCTGATATTTTCAAAGGACTGCGCACCAACGTTCAGCATATTGCTGGCCGATTGCAGAACTTGGTCGCTTAGCTTCGTTCGAATATTGTCCAATTTGGCAAGAATCATCTCAGTCTGCTCGGTGGCATTGTTGATGTAGCTGTTAATCAGCATGGTTACAGCGCTGGAGTCTGTCTCTGCCGATGAACCCAGATAGAGATCGGTAAACGTGTTGATTAGTTTAATGAAGCTATTGGTCAAAGTTTTCACCGGTTGATAAAGCGAGTCAGTCGACGAAGTATAGGTATCAGGAAGCAATGACGCCGTTGCCCATGATTGTCTGACTGTTGTGTCCAGTGTGGAGTAGCTGGAGCTCATTGTTGAGATATATGTTCTAAGATTGGAGTTAGCTAATGCCACGGTCTTTACAAAGAATTGAATAAAGGGTAGAGTGATGGTACTTTCGAATTGATTGAGCTGCCTGATAGTGCTGGAAAATTCAGATAGTAGTGTTTGTGGTAGAGATGCCAGAATGGTGGCTGGAGACACCGAAATTGGATTAGCTGCACGAAGAGCGATTAACTTTGGGTAGATATCGACGTTCAATTTGTGGGAGATATTTTGTAATGCTAGCAACGTGATGGTTAGATCTGGTAGTGTGTTGGAGCTCAGCACTGATGTCCAAAGGGTTCGATCATTTGATGAGAGGAATGTTGTAGCGTTTGCTATCGTTGCATTGATGGTGACAAATAGAGTATCGATGTTTGTGGTTTTGTCAGTAGCAGCAGTTCTGATGGCGGTAAAAACCTGTGTCATTTGGTAGCACAATCCACTGAACGTATTGGAGAAACTTGTCGCTAAGTCGCTTAGAGTTATTGAATTAAAGGTTTCGCTCGTTAAGCTGTTGGCTGTAGAACCAATGGAAGAATATGTCGAAAAAGCCATCACACTGACAGTTAGAATGTCCGTCGAAGGAGCAAAATAAGACGATTCGCCTAAACCAAAAAATGCGGACGATGGCTGAAAAAATGGTTGATAAAAGCTCGTTCGGGTATTGATATAAGTACACTTACACTTACTTGAATCAAAAGACCCAGGAAAAAGAACCAGCACACGTTTGCTTTCTTCATGTTGCTAGAACTCGAAATATACGACTGTGGCGCGCTCGAAACGTGTTACAATTTGAAAGAAAACTTTTCTTGAAAAGCTGTTGCAACTGTGTAAATATTAAATCCCTTCTGTTTAAATTTATCGGTTTGGGTACAATTACAGTGGGAAAGTTTACAAAACAATTTGGTTAAAATTCGTGCAAGAAACAAAATAAGATTGGGCGTGGCATTAAAAACAGGTTTTGGTCATTTTTGTTCTAAGCTGAAATTGCATCCAATTATAAATCTGACCGGAGTAATATAGTTAATTAGCGGTTCACCTTTTCCATTGTCCATACCGATAGTGTGAAGTATGGCACATTAATTAGTATCGTATAATTTGTGATCACGCAACATTGCTACGAAATACTAAAAAAGGTATTCTTTTGATGATCAGTATTAATCTTGTAAAAATGGAATATGTTAACAGTCAATGATCTTGTCAGATTTTTGTTGAGCTTCATATGATTTAAGCGACTTATTGCAGTTAGTTTTCCTAAGCAAGATATAACTGTAATATAGTTTTCAATATATTAAAAAATATATATGTGTCTTCCTTTGCATACTACGTATATATGCTTAAAAAGAAAATATTGATATTTGCCAAAATATTTGTATTCCAGTCGATTTACGCATGTGACAAAATGAATACTTCTGTGGTAGAGACTGTAACTATTTCTAAATAACTACAGGGGTTCAACTCGGTTAATATTCAGGTATCTGAAAAAGGAAAAAATACAGTGTTGTAATATCGATTCAAAAATGATACGAACTCTCTAATGTTTTGTTCAACATAGTGCTGGAAGATGCAACATGAATATTTCATATGCAAAGGAACGAATTTTTGGCTTCGCAGAAGGACATTGGCATCTTTGGCGTTGATCGCAGATCAGTGGAAGATGCATTCTTGCCTTTTCAAAGAGGTCTCAATGACCGATAGGTACACCAAAATATGGTTTTTATTTGGGGTCTTCCTGATAATGGCGATTATTCATATCATTTGCTCGGGTAGCAGCCCAGTCAACTACGAGGAGAATCTGATACATAAAAATCAGACTGCAGAATCGTACAGCCGCATGAACCACGAGTTTACAAGCCGACAGAAAGCTGATAAAAAACGGTAGACTACAGTGGACCTAGCATGTAGCACGAATGCCGAAAGAGAGACTACTCACCAGAAATTATATAATAATCATCGGCAAAACCAGATACCGGACATCCAAGCTTATTACGTTTCCTTAAGCCATCGGCGACAAGGTTCCATAGAAGTGATGACAACACACCACTTTGAGGACATCCGCAGACAGTTATGACATTTTCGTTTTCGACCGTGCACGAGACCGGTGTAGTCGGTGCTATACTCATTCAAATTTGAGTATAAAGTCTGTCTCTTATTTTCCTTATGTTCACTTGATGATGATGATGATGAGAACAGATAATAATTGCTAAGCATTGCGTGTATCCAGTTTGTGGTATATTAATGATTTAATTTGATTTGATTTAAGAAGGAAGGAGGTCAGACTGATCAGTCTAAAGCTCTTTGCCTCCTCATAAGTAACGGGGCATCCTTGAGGAATGAATTTTACAATTATTTCCCTTCACGCTAACGGAATGTATCTTGTTGCAAGACTACAAGTAAGAAGTTTTTTTTCAAAATATGCATGAAGTGTTCATATACTATACTTCATATATATCATGTACTACAATTTTTCTGAACATACTATTGAAATAAATCTTACCATTATTTTACAAAAATGTATAGTTCGTGGGGATCGCGTACTGATACACAAGGATGCACTGCTAGGCTCCATGCAAAACTGAGTCAGACATCACATCGCTAAAAGTTTAATAACTTCTTTTAACAAAGTCATGTTGACTAGCAGTCTTCGGCTAAGTTGTAGACAATTAAATTATCTATCTTATTTTTACTTACAGTGATTATACGAGGTGTTGGTCAGCAGAGGGTTAAATCATGCAAGACGGTGTACTTGTGATCAAATAATGATTGTTCGAGCTCATTGGGTACGAACCAGTTTCCCAACTTATACGTAATACCGTCAGAGCTGCGAGTAACATCTAACACCTCTTCACTAACAGGTTGTGCAAATTATGGGCGATTTCCTGTAATTATTATATGGAGAATTATGCTAATTAAATATTCCATCAACTTTGTGCCTCTCAAATTGATATCTGAGCAGGGAGTTGGTACGATAAAATTTGACATATTGTGATATATAGAGACGGAGCAGTAAGCTAAAACGTTACGTAATATGTTGTTACTGAAAGAAAACAAATTTAAAACGATTTGTTGCGTACTAGGGAGGGAAGGGGGAAGCAATTTATGACAATTTGTTACATGGGGAGAGGGGGAGTTAATTTTGGTTATTGTTTGCGTTATGTAATTTATATCCCAATAGTTCAGTGAGAGACGCTGCAGAAATAAACTGGATTTAAGCAAAAATTTTGTGCAAGTAGCAAAATACGTGAAGGACACGTGCAAAGTCCAAAAGACACTGAACCACGATGAACGGCACACTACCACGATAAATCACTCTTTTTCTTCACTGCTCGTCATAAGTTCGACGTCTCTGACGATGTTGGAAAGCAGAAGATGTCTAAGTTGGCCAGAAAAATCCATGATTTGGCCGGCAATTTGCTCGTAGAGAAAGTAAAGCACCCATTTCGAGACAATCGAAATGATCAATGACAGGTGTACTTAAAAGAATGCTTCCGAAAGCATCTACCTTAACTCCTGAGCTCTCACGATGGCGCTTCCGTTTTCTGGTCTGATTTAGCCCTGTGCCATTAATAGTAAGGTGTGCTGGAATAGTAAAAGCCTTAGAAGGCTATTCTCCTGAAAGCACCGAATTGCGGTCACAAACACAAGTTGTACAACGACATTATCAACAGTGCTAAGAAAAAGATACGTGTATTTATATGTGTCAGTGTATAACATTGAATGAAACGAGCATAAGAAATGTTTAGTTTTATTCCCTGAAGGTTTGAAAACGATCGGTTGAATTATGACGAACTTTTTCTCGTCATGCAATTTGATTCAGTACATTCTTTAGTTGCAATTCACTCACGGATTGAGTTCCTTACCTGAACCACAAATGGTTTCCAAATTTGTGACTACTGTGCACTAATGAATGACAAAGAAATCTCATTTGCGGCATTTCTCCACGTAGAAGGAGCTTTCGATAATGCATCTCATAGTTCACACTTGTAAACGTCACTGACTATAAAAACAAATAAGGGATGCCCTCAAGGCAGATTTCTATCACCCTTATTGTGGTCATTAGTTATAGACGAGCTTTTGAAATCATTAACTGAAATGGGATACGAAGTGATTGGATTTGCAGATGATGTAATCCTCGTAAGGGGAAAATGTGATTATGTTATCTCCAATAGAATGCAATCGGCACTGAACTTCACCTCGAAGTGGTGTAAAAAGGAGGGTCTGAACATAAATCCCTTCAAAACCATCATAATCCCATTTACTCGAAAAAGGAAATATTAACACTTTCGCTCAACGGAACAGTAATTGAAATGTCCTCGGAGGTAAAGTATCTGGGATTGATACTAGATAAAAAACTAAACTAGAATGAGCTCATTGAGCAGGTTATTTTAAGCAAGGCAACTAGTGCTCTTTGGGTGTGCAGTAAAAATTGGGGTCTCAGACCAAGTATGGTTGCCTGGTTATACTCTACAATAGTCGAACCAAGATATCCTTCGCTACTTTGGTGGCCTAAACAAAAGAAACTTAAACTTCAAAGGCTTGCTTGTGGAGCGATAACCGGTGCCATGCGAAGTACACCATCGACAGCATTAGATGCAATGTTGCATCTCCTTCCGCTACATCAGGTGATACAACTTGAGGCGGAAAAAAGCGCACCGTCATAAACAATTATTATCTGGAAATTAAACAGGACATCTTGCGGTTCTAAAAGATTTTCCTATAAATAACCTCGTCATTGCAAATGAAGATTGGTTGCATGCGATGCCGAACTTCGAAACTACTTACAAAATTATGGAGCCTGAACGGTCAACCTGGGAAGGGGCCCTAGTCTCCGCCCAGGCTCAGTAATTTTCTTCACAGATGGGTCAAAAATGTATCATTTGACAGGATCTGATATAACAGGACAAGAAATAAACGCTAGTATCTCCATGGGATACTGGCCGACAGTGTTTCAAACAGAAATATATGCCATTCTAGAATGCATTTACGTATGTCTGAAAAGAAAATACCGGCATGCAAATATCTGTATTTTTTCAGATATTCAGGCTGCGCTCAACGCACTAAGGGCTCTTACGTGTCGCTCAAAACTAGGATGGGAGTGTATTCTTGTACTCGGACAGGGAACGAAAAAGCCGATGAGCTAGCAAGAAGAGAGTTTGTGCATTGATACAACGCAGACTAAGAGTCCTCGGTTAGGGAACATTGGAGCCTTTTGATATTTGGACTGCAAATCCCAAGCAGGTAATAAACTTCATACGAAGTGGAGTGCTTAACTGGGAAGAGTGTGTATCTCAACAACAATTACTCATCAATAGTGATATATCATAGTATATAGTACACTTAGTATATAGTACACTTAGATTAAGAAAGAAGCATACCACAATAGATCTAAATACTCGTTGCAGTGGTTCGTCACAAAAAATGAATGTCAAAATCACAAGCTGCATCCAGTACCCCAAAACCAACATTCAGCACCATCAGTGAGAAATCAACTATGAAGGATGGGGGGGGGGTTCACACTCGTGACTCGTAAGGTCAATAAGCTATAAAGACCAACTGATCGCAAACATGAAAGCAGAAACCATGATGTGTACGATAACGAAAGAGATATGATTGATTTCCAAAATGCAGTCGAGGAAATTAATATTCTTCCGCCACGAAAAAAGGTCACGGCACGCAATGACAATATAGTTTCTTTATTTTTAGTTTTTACATCTTGTAAAAATATAACAGACCCACGACAGCGTTAAACTAAAGTATTGATTCGTGTCAAATAAACGAATAAAAAACAAAATGAAAAGGTCGTAATTTTGTTGAAAAATTGCACTAATGTAAAAACAAAATGTGTCGATGAATTTCGAACTATTTTCAATCAATTAGATCAGATCCGAAGATCGCATCGAGCATGTTGAAAACCAACCCAAACAGTGATATCCCCCGACACGGAAGATATGTTTGCTGATGAGCAGCATATCGGAATCTAAATTTGGTTTCGGCTAACAAACCAATGCGTAGCAATATGCTATATTCATATCTACGAAAAAAATTAGATAAAACCATTCTGTGTATGACGAGCACAATACCTCGATTTAGTAAGTCGGGGAATTTGCATTTCGACCTCTTCTCATCAGTCGAATTGCCACCAGATAGACGCTAAATCCAAAAGTTGAAACACTACTTGTGCCTACAACCAACCCAAATAAGCGTAAATTGAATTTGATAATAAAATATTGAAAAATCGTACATTATGTCCCATTTCAAAACGCAAACTACCGATGTTCATTTATATTTTTGGGGGACCGGCTAACCACTTGTTCAATCAAAGATACGATTGGACAGAAACAGGCAAGGCATAACAATCTGCTGATGGAGTTTTTCAGTTGCTATTAGAACCTTTTTCAGTTACCTATGAGAATGATATTACATTTGAGTTTATATTTAGTAGCTGTCGCTACGGTATACATGGACAAGGAACATTTTTCCATAAACTCGAATCTAATTTTTATTTTATTTTTCAGATCGTCAAGGCAGAACCTTTCTTTGGACTTAAAATTCAAGGAGGATTTAAAACTGAAACAGATATCTCTACAGCTGCCCTAGCAATAATTGCACCATTTGTCCAACTGAAACAAACCATAACAACGTTCAACAACAGTTATCCACTCAGCACGCCTCTACTGAACGATGCCGCCGATGGAGTGAACTTCTTATACAATGGAGCTGTAAATGAAATACAGTTCTATACCAATCTTCTGGGAAACTCTGCCGTTGATAGCAAATCAAATTCGACCGCACTATTCGAGGATATTAAAACTGCTCTGGCTGTGGCACAGGAATTTGTCCGGAATACTCCGTCGGAATTGACAAAAATTAGCGCATTTTCCACCAGCGCAGGGACCGCCCTAACTGAAGCATTTACATTTGTTGGAAGTGTTTTGAATGATATGTCGGATGCACTGACCACCTTTGAAGAAGCCATCATCGCCGTGGATGGAAACACACCAATCACATCGTCGTCGATTTATAAAATCTTGAACAAATATCAGCTAGCAAACTTGATCGGTGAAATCGATTTCCTACAATCACAGATGGACATTATACGAGCCAAAATATCGAACACGGTTTCGTTGATATCGACCTCTGAAGGTCTGATGAAATCATTCATAGTTAAACTGACAACCGCTTTCGCCGCCCTAGATGCTCCGCTGTTCAACACATACAGTACCATCACAAAATCGTCGAATGCGTTTCAACAACAATTGTCCGATACACTCAATCAATTGACCAGTGCCACTAGCAAATTCAACGATAAGATAAAAACATTCACCGATGACATCATAGGGGCGAACGCAACCAAAATCATCAGCACCACTACCGAGTTCACTGATTTCTATAAATACTTTCTGGACACTCTGATGCCCAACTCGGAGGAAAAGTTCAATAGCGTGGCATACATGGTTACGGATTCAGTTCAATCGGCCGGTCGCGACATTTTGTTCAACTCCTATCAAATGTTGAACAATGCGATACAGAATCTGCCTGCGGCGTCTACATGTGCTACGAAATATTTGAATCCACTGGTGCAGTCTCTGTCCAACAACATACCGACATTTAGTACTTGTTTAAACTTCGTTAATTCACAAACCGTGGCATCAGATCAAGCAGCAGTGTTAAAAAGCCTACTTGCAGATCGTTTGTATTATGTTAGTTTGTGGTCCAACACGATTTCTGGACTTTCTTCGAAAAGTGATGCCAGTAGTCGAAACACAGCTGTTCTTAAGCTTCTAGCGGTACAATCTATTCTCGACTTTTTTTTTCAAATTTGTACAAAATAACTGAGTTTTGCAACTTTTTCCCTCACAGAAAACCCCTGCATCGAATGTCGACGTGCATCAACCAGCCTTGGCAGACACTTACAGCATCTTCGCACAGATAGTATCGAACTTCAACGCCCTGCAGAACCGCGTTATCATGTGTTTGACCCTGAAAAGTGCCGACTTTTCGGCATTGATCATCGCCGCATCCAATAGCTATTTTGGATGCATCCGCAGTAGTTAGATTGGCGTGGAAGGATTGCATTAAATATTGGGCAGACGAATGTCCGGCCGAAGGTCGTTTCTGGTGTCGAATAATTCCAATGTAATAAATTTTTGATAGGGTTTGTCAGTAAACGTGGGTATAAACATGGAAAAGGTAATTTGTCTTTGTTTTATTCGATCGATCGGTGGTGATAAGGGCCAAATGAAGATAAATACTGAACCGTTACAGAAACGGTATCAGTTTGTTGATGGCTGGTAGCTGATAGCGAGGAAATAGTGTTTACGAGTGTATGATAAATGAACCATTTTAATGATACTAGTACAAGAGTGGGACTAACAAGCTTAGATACAAAATGCATGATATGATGTACGTAAATTCTGTCATTATAGTGTAATGGATTGATGAAGGTATTATGTTGGTGAGGACACGCAATAATAGTTTCTATTCTAGAACCAACCACTTAAGAAACACTCACAGGGGTGGCAATACTGTCAGAATCTGTTTTGTTTAGAATAAAACTTTATTAGAAACAAAATGTTATAAATTTATTGTGGTTTAAAGATATAACAAGGGTTTTGCGAAAATTTGACTTTTGGACTTGATATTTGCTATCAACCCACTAGAGAGTGTATTTTTTTAGTTATTTTTCAAATAAGAATTTTTAAAAACATTTCAGAACATTCTGAAACAATGGTTCTCAAGTTCGTACAATTCGGTTTATTCGTTTTAGTTTTATTCCTTGGATTCATTCTGATCAGTTTATTCATTTCATGTATTTCATTCGTGCTATTCATTTAACTTGGATTATAACTATTTTCATTTTATGCATTTTATTAATTTTTCGCAGTTCATGCATTTTATGCATTTCACCCGAATTATTAAATTGACACAAATTGATTTATTCTTTTAATTTTATAACTGTTTAATGTGGCATAATTTTTCATTTTAATCATTAAATTAATTTTGTTTTTTAATTCATTTTAGCAATTCTATTCATTTATTTAGTTTACTGGTTTCATTTATTTTATCTGTGATATTTATTTGCTTTATTTATATTTTATTTTATTCATTTTTATTATTTTATTCATCATGTTCATTTTTTTATTTTTCTTCATTTCATTCAGTTTATTATTTTTCCCAGTTCCTGTTCAGTCATATATTTTTTAATTCGTTTATTTGACAGCTGTAGCTTACCGGAGCCGTGGATCTTTTATATGTTTACAAATGTAAAAATAAAAATATAAACAAATATTGTACAAGTATTGGATCTCGTGCGAGCAACTCTTTATTTCGAGCGGCGATCTTCTTTCGTAGGGTCTGCTGGCATACTACGTCAGGAGGTCATTTAATTCCCTTTTTATTTTCACGTCCAGGTTAAAGCTGCCTTGGTGCCCGCTTTCATGTTTTCCCTTGTTTATTGCACTTATTGTCTACCTGTGTAAATCCGTCATTATTGTTATTGCCTTCCTTGCCGATGTTGCTTACAGTTGATTATGAGGTGCTGGGTGTTTCTTTTACGGTTGTCATTATGGTCGGGAATCAAAATAAAAGGCGATTTTTTTCGTGAATAATAGAAATTTGCGTTAAAAATGAGTTAAAAAACCCCTTAATTGAAAAATTATCTCAAAAACTGAAGGTAGGGTTTTTGTATTTTTAGCATAGAATGTGTATGCAAAGTTTCAAAAAAAAAATCGGGTAAGTAGTTTTTGAATGGCAGTTAACATCGAAAATCATGCTTTTTTCCAGAGACGTTCTACAAAAAGCTTCATCACCGAGTCGTTTGTCGATATTTTCCAAAGAAGTATTACAGAATGTTATTGAAATTATAAATATAATTTGGACAAAAGTTTTGATCAATTCGAATCATGCAAAGTTCTAAAAAGAATCACAAAAAAGTGTTTTTTTTCACACTGAAACAACACCCCTCCCCCCCCCCCCCCCTTATTCCAACGTTGTCACTTTCATCCACGTGTTTTAAGTTGTTCTGCAAAACGAAACGCTCGGCTTGTGCTAACGTGTTGAATTATATTAACACTGCATTGCGAAGATGATGATACTGAAGGTACAAGACTTCTGTAATTCTAAGTTTCAACCAATTTGATAACTTTTTACATTGTCTTATTTTATATTTAATGAGCTGTACTAATTTGATTTATTTATCTATGAAACTATGTCGTGCGCTTTTGTATACGAACCAGGTGCAAAAATGAATTGAATAAATGAAAAAACACAATTGCACCACTACGTGGATTAAAACAGATGTTTAATATTGGTGTAGAATGCGATTCGAACATAGATGTTTCACTTTTAAAATATAGCTCAACATTTTATCGCCATTTTAAATGAATTCGAAGTTATTATCATTTTCATCGACTTGCTTCAACAATTCCAATAGTTAAGAACCATAATTCGATTTTTTTTTTAACAAAACCTAAGCATAAAAACGCGTTCATGTAATCAACAAAATTTTCGGCCTTTTATTTTGCATTGTAAAATAAGTTGGTACAACAAATATATTTTATTTATGTCGACTCAAGTGACATAATCCACACCCTAGTATAGCTTAATTCGGTCCCGGTTGCAAATCGCTGGTCTATATGCAGGAAACATCTCATATATGTATTCAATAACAACACCGAAAACAGTGAAAAGAACTACATTAAAAGTGAACGTTTACTATATGGGAGATTCGTAGATTTTTTTTATTCAATTCGTTTATTTGTCAATTTTTTACACTTTGAATCTCTAGTCAATTTTTTACACTTTGAAAACACTAGGGGATTAAATATTTAACTACTATCATTACTTATTTTATAATGAAACTAAAAAAATTTTGCGGCTATCTTATACATATACAAGAGGGGACTACGCAATACAACAAAGCGGCTATGACAGACAGCCTCCCGCACCACATTGCAACAAGAGACTCAAAACCCCAAACGACGAACCCATCGGCTTTGCCAGGTGACAATATTTCAACATACCCGCTCAGGTTCCTGGGTAGTCGCGACCCGACAGCGCGGACGCTACACTCTTACTGGAACTGACGGACAACCTACGACGCCCAGGAATCACCGGAAGAGAGACGCTCAAGGGACTTAGCGCCTATTCCTCTAAGGACATTTTTGGACCTAAGGCAAACTCAAATTTTACTATGATAGAGTATTCTCCACAAATACCTTCAATCTGCACATTTCATCTAAGCACCACCGACAAATTTAAAATCGAAACTGGGGACACAACTCCATAGAACAACCTGAAACATTGGGGACCTCTCATCAAAAGCACAAATGGCTGAACCACTAATTGTAGAACAACACAGACACAATGAACCGCACCGCGAACCAGGAGCGCAAAACATTCCAAAAACAAAAAGATCCAACTCAGAATCTAGTGTTACAACACCATCCATCCAATGAAACATCCACGGCCCACGTACCCACCGAAACGAACTGCAAATCCCACTAACCATGTATCAGCCAACAGTAGTCTGCCTACAGGAAACTAATGCAGAAGTACACAACAGCACAGCCAATTACATCGGAAGATCCTATCACCTTCTATTAGAACATTGTTCCACCCACGGCAGACAAGGGGTAGGATTAGCGGTTAAGGATGGCACTGCGTTCGAACGAATACAAATAAACACCAACATACAGACCGTGGCCTCAGTATATCTGCCACCAAGATACAAAAATGCTGCTGATAACTTGAAACACCTATTGAAAGAACTCCCGAAATCGCTTATCCTCTTAGGTGGTCTGAACGCCCACCACTCCGCTTGGGGTAGTCGGTTGACAAAACTGAGGCACAGAAAAGAGGCAATTCGATTCTGAAAATAAAGCATGGTAGTATTAAACGACGGATCTTACACTCAAGTCGATCCATTCACCGGCAGCATGCAAGGGTTGGATTTATCAATCTGTTCAACCTCCATATCAGGCAATTTTATCTGGAAAACACTTCCAGATTGCGCAGACAGTGACCACTTCCCCATAGAAATTAACATGGGGCGACGACGAAGATGGATCTACGAAAGAGCAAACTGGGATTTGTACGAAAAACTAACCAGCAGCTCCATTCGTCCCGGACAGATAATTAGAGTCGAAGACTTCACTAGAAAAGTGATAGGCGAAGGCCGAAGCCAGTATCCCTCGAACCAGTGGTAAGCCAGGACCCAAAGCAGTGGTCTGCTGGAACGCCGAGGTAGAACAAGCAGTCAAAATTCGAAGAATGAAATTACGTGCTATCCGTCGCATTACGGACGGTGACCTCAGCAAAGTGGCAGCTTTCCAGTCTTTCCACGAAGCCCGATCTGCCTGCCGCAAAATCATCGTGGAAGCTAAACAGAAAAGCTGGGAAGATCTAGTACAGAGCATCAACCCCGAGAGCCCCTCAACACAGGTATGGAATCGGATTAATCAGCTCCAGGGTAAAAGGCGCTCTAACACGGTCATTCCCAGTGGTATTACCAATAATGCGCAGGTGGTGGCGGATGCATTCGCAGAGAAATACCAGAAAAAAAGCAAACGCAAACTACAATGAAAAGCTTCGTAAGAAGAAAGCCGCACTGATCAATACATTACCAAAATCAAGTCGACCGAACCTATTTAAACGCTTCAATGCAGATTTCTGTATGGACGAGCTGATGTGGTGGAGCATCAACAGGACCTAATAATGTCGGATATCCCTTACTGCAACGACTCTCTTTCTCCATTAAAGTAGTTTTACTAGAATTGTTTAACCAGATGTGGGACTCTGGCACCTTCCCGAACCAGTGGAAAGAGGGAATGGTAATCTCGATTCCAAAACCGGAGGGAGACCGCTGCAGTCCAGTCGCTTATCGCCCCATCACTCTCCTGAGTTGCATAGGCAAATTATTCGAACGCCTAGTGAATCGTTCTCTAATTGATGAACAAGAAGACAATGAAAGACTGGATCGTCGCCAACATGCATTTCGCCCGGGAAGAGGTGTCGAGTCCCATCTAGCTCAGATGGAATCGTTTATCGGTATTAATGGTAATCAGCATGCCGAGATAGTCTCCCTCGACATATCCAAACCGTACGATACGACCTGGAGACCTACTATTCTCTGAACTCTCGCAAGCTGGAAAATTTCTGGCCGATTATTTAACATCCTATCAAGCTTCCTATCTGATAGAACCTTTAGGGTACCTTTCAGGGTATGTTGATGCGGTTGTCTATTGGGCCGTAAATGTTGGTTTCGAAATTGCACCATCAAAATCTGAGCTACTTCACATCTGCAACATAAGGCATCGCAAGCGCGGCCGGGCCATCAATATAAATACGACTCCGATTCCCTGTTTAAGGAAGATGAGAATATTAGGAGGGCTTGTGGACTCCAAACTCAACTATTTGCAGCATTTCACAGCCATCAAGAACAGTTGTACAAAAAGAATCCTGTGGATTTTGGGCTCACGATTAAAAGAAGTAGCCGATCAACGCTTTTGTCAGTCGGTTTGGCACTAGTCGTCTCTAAGCTATTTTCCGGACTATATCTCACTAGCAGCAACCATGAGGCGATGGAAAGAATGCTTGGTCCAGTATACAAAGAAGTGATATGCCAGGCCTCAGGTGCCTTCCGAACTAGTCCAGCATACTCAGTATCCTCAATTATGGTTGAAGCAGGCTGCCTGCTCTTCAGACTATTGCTAGTTCAGCGACTACTGCAGCTAGTAATACGTTTCACAGAAAAAATGCTGACGTGGCGGAATATCCAGTAGCCAAAAGATCAGTAGAACTTTTCCACCGAACCACTGGATATTCTGTGCCAAAACATGCATTTTTCGTAGACTTACTGATAGGGAGTGGTATAGCCAAACAACAAAAATCCACGACGAAATACGAAGAAACGTCCAAGCCGGTTCATCCTGTCAGATAGCCGTACCAAGGTTCCAGGACTTCATAAACAACCACTACGCTACGCAGGTCTAGTGACAAACAGGGAAAAAATCTGCTATACTCTACCGGGACCCTGCAGCGTATTCTCAGCCGAGGTATATGCACTGGCTGCTGCTGCTTCAATGACCAACGAACATGACGAGATAATCATCCTCCGCTGAGGTCGCTGCACTTGAAGGACGAAAAATCACGCTCAGCTGGATTCCAGGACATGCAGGTATTTCCGGTAATGTAGAAGCGGATAGTCTTGCGAACGAAGGAAGAACTGGAAACCCAATGAACATTCCAATTCCTTCTCAAGATGTCGTATGCTTCATCAGGTAGAAAATATGGGACGCTTGGCAAAGTGAATGGAACCGCACTCCATCGTTTTTGAGACTGATAAAACCGAACGTAGGAAAAATGTAAATAGAAAATATGCATCGTAACAGCGCACAGAGGAGTAACTGGGGTCGAATCCTGGCCAAAACTATTTATTGCGGCTATTGCTATTATTATGCCTTAATATGAACTACAAATAGAAAATAACTGGTTTTTGGGACTATTTGGCATCTATCCACTTACCAGTGCAGGGGTCATTTTTCTAGATCCTCCCGAATACTAGTATTTTCGAGGTGATCTTTGTGAATAGTTTTTTTTTCACTGCACGAACAGTTGGTTAGTGGAAAAGGAAAAAGAAAAAGGATACCTGTGCACATATTCATAAAGATTCATTTTGCCAAACATAGTTTTTCACCCTACAGCATTTTGGCGTACCTCAAATTAGTAAAAATATCAATATTTTCAAATCGCTTGGAATTTGTAGATCGGAAAAGATCGGAAGAGATTGAATGTTTTTTGAATAGTCGGAATCTTGTTTTGTAATGTTGTTTCAGTAACTTTGCCGGATCTTGCCGTATAATGTAACTTTTTTTATCAAATTTGGAATAACTTGTTTAAAAAAAGGCGTTTTTAAAGCTGGTCCAACAAACAGCAACACTACTATTTTCGGTTATTTATAAGCGGAGGTTATACAAATAGTTGTGTTCTATTACGTTTGTTATAATATTGTCTTATTTAATACAGTCATCATCATTTGAAAGCGATTTTGCTGGATATATAATAAAAAATGATTAACAACCCTTAAAATATCACCATTTTGCATCCATGCAAAAAATATTTAGCAATTTTTGGCATACCCTTTATTTTGCCACAATATGCAGTATGCTTTTAAGTATCTAAAATTTTTTTGGTTATTGGCCAAGAATTTGTTCTAGTTACTCCTCTGTGCAGCGCACCCTAATTAGACTCAAAATCGGACATACTCGTTTTAGCCACTCATACATAATGCTAACACAAACCCCACCGAACTGCTGTTACTGCGGAATTTCAATAACAGTGAAGCATATTCTAGTGGACTACCGAGGATATGTTCAGATTTGACAACAGTGCACTATCAATGGAACAGTTACGGAAATCTTAGCGAACTACGGCAACAGATAGAAGGCAGTACTACGCTTCATTAAAAAAAAGAAGCTCGAGATTTGAGCGACAAATGTGTCTCTATCCCCATCTATACCTTCCTATTCTTTCCATTGACACGAGTGCCACAACCGTGGTAAAATATCATAAACAAAAAAATAATATAATATACATAAGAATAGGAGGGTATTTGTAGATTTTTTAGTTTTAACTCAGTGTTACCCCCAATCAATGATTCGGCCATTGCGTCATCGAAACGAAATAACGAACCACGTATTGCAAACGGGGGTAAACTGTAATACGCAATGAGCTAATATTTGAATTCCACGCGTCACTTTTATGGCTTTTATTTTGTTGTTCTTGAAAACTAAAGATAGCAGTCGGCAGTTCTGTGCCACTCAGTACTGCAGATTGGTTATGGAACACCCCCACCTACTTATAATATAATGTATGAAACCGTTTCGTTACCATACAAACATAAACTGGATAGATTACCCTTTCCGTAATCAATGAGTCAAACAGATTTGAAAAGAAGCAGTTTCGGTTTTTGTTTTGAAAAACGACTCCGTTCGTAAGTTAAAGTTGAGCAAATTAACATTATTGTAACCTGTCCACTGTTTTGGTGTATTTTGCCAATCAAAGTCGATTCAAAATTAAACATCGCCACGAAAGGGTTATTCTGAATAATATATTTCATTCACTTTCGCTTCAAGTGCTTTCGCTAATTAGTATGAAGTGATAATAGCGCTTTCATGTGGAATTACCAGGACTTTATTAGGTTGTTAGTACGAAGTTTTTTATGGTAGCTTTAAACCGTTAAGCGGCATGTTGTTATTAAAAAAAGCAATTCTGACACTGGCAAACGTTGCAGAAAATCCCCATTCGAAAATGCTACAGGAAGTTCCACGTTAGCTCGACGATAAAATGCGCCTGATGGTACGGTGGGAACACGCCACTTAAAACATTTGTGTTAGACCTGACGTGGAGCTGATAAGATACGAAGATAAGCGATATACGCACAGACAATCGGGAGTTAGTTTGTTAGATAGCAGCTTATCTACCCGCTGAAATCGGGTTGAGCTAGCCAACGACCGATTAATTGGCTGGGATATAAAATGCCGCTTTTTGCGGAAATGATTTTATCTATACATCTAAACTCAGAACAGCGAGTCAGCGTTGTGCAACATGGTTAAGTCAAATCCAATTTTATCAGGCAGTATCGCTTCAATAACCGATCATACAAATCTGTCATTATTTCCTGTTGAAACATTTTTGCCAGTATGTCTAGATGTGCAACGAAATCATAGATGTAATTATCCATGGCTACTTGTCATACTTTACAGGTTAACGCTCTGATTTAGTTCTGCTAAAACCCGGTAGTGTTTATGGTAAACACATGATCATTTTGCGTTCTATATCGGCATTAATTGACGCGTGGTATGTTTCCTCGCGAGATGCTTGAAAAATTCATTTCAATGTCATTGAGCCGCTACACATTGTACGCATGTCTGTATGTATAGCTTCGTTTGTTAACGACCACGAGCAAGCACGTGAACGTTGTCGATCGATCGGGTTATTCGTTCATTCATGTGTCAACCTTCATCGCGAACTCTATAAATCAAATCAATGGTCAGTCCATGTTATTTGATCGTTTCATGGTCCTTTTATTTGCTATTTAAATAAGTGAAGGAATTAATTGATAGTAAATCAGCAAAACTAAGACGATGGGAAAAATAGTTTTAATAACATGACAAAGAATATATACCGACGGAGTTGTACAGAGAGCAATTCAGACTTTAGATCGTTGTATATTCCGATTCCACTGGATCTCCGGATGAACGATAAATAATCTCCTCGTAAAATAATCGCTGAAAAAATCATGTGATGCAAACAACTGAGTAAAGCCATGTCAAGTGATCCTCGAATTTTTCGCAAAATCACCGATTTTCATGAGGTATATTTTATTGCATAGGGATTATGGTGAATAGCTTTTGGTATAAATATTTCGTTAAAACTCCCTTTTTTCTTGGAGATATTAACCCTTAAACTTTCTTGTATAATAAAATTGTAAATTTTATATCTCAAAAACTACTGAAGATAATTGAATGAATTTTTGTACACTTATAGAATGATATTAACACTATCTCACAAAAATATATCTATTGTATAATCGAGTAAATAACGGTACTTTGCATCTATTTAAAAATTTCAATTGCATTTTTTCTTGTGTTCTTCACGCTAAAATTTTTCAGGAAATATATCAAATTACGCAGCAATCCTTTACCTTCAAAAATCTGTATTGATAATTTTTCATTTTTGTTCCTATCGAAAGTTATGGATGATTTTGTAACGGTGTGTTCCTTAAACGCATGGCCCACTTTGATGCAGCCCGCGAACACTTACATATTGGCAACGCCGCACGTCCTAATGCGCATCGCTTTGGAAAAGTGTATCTCATGTCCAAAATTGCCATCTCTGATATTAGAGTAAAAAGACAAGCTTTTCTTTACGGATTATTGAGAGCAAATGCTTTTCGAGTGATTTGCATACTTTTTAGCGTTATTATATTTTTTGCGAGTTATTGAGCAGTGGAATGTTTGAACCTGCATAGACACGATTTTTTGCAAAGTGACATATTTCACCACTTTTTTGTTAGTTGGTTCTGTCTGAGTGGTAGCACGGTATGTTTGCTCGCATTGTTGTTTATAATGTCGTTTTCGATTGAGAACCTAGACACTAACCCGGGTTAGTTGCTTCAAACGTTTTTAATGGAACTGAGTTGGGTTCTCGCAAAACAGCGGTGGTGTGAGCGAACCCGAAATATTTTTCAGGTTGGAACCCAACTCGGTTTTCAGTTCAGTAACCATTCATAAATTACGTAACTCAAAAATTGCCCAAAATTGACACTGTCTCCCCCCTTGTAACAAATTGTCACAAATTTCTCCACTCCCCCTCTCCTATTACGCAACAAATTCCTAGAATTTTTTTTCTTCTTCGGTGAAAACATGTTACGTAACGATCTAGCTAACTCCCCCCTATGTCACAACATGTCACAACTTGTTGTACCCCCTCCCCCTAAAAGTGTTACGTAATTCATGAATGGTCCCTCAGTGGCGCATAACCTAGGTTCGAAACTGGCATCAAACAAACGCTTTAACAGCAGTTAGGTCTGAAACTGAGTTAGTTAGCCTCAAGCAAAAACGACATAAGTAAGATCATTCAGTAAACAAAAACATGTGAAGTAAAATACTGTTGTCATAAGTTGTTCCACTTTCCTGTATAATATTGTAGACATATAAAAAATTTGAATAAAACATAGACGTACTTTGACTTACAAAAGTGTCTTTGAAGATAGCAATAACATAAACTCATTACATAAGTTAAGTTTCGGTTATTTGCGATACAGCTTAATTGTGACGATAAATTATAATAAGAAAGTATTTATTAAATTACTATGATTTTTGTTGTGCACTTCGGTCAAAAAAATATAAAATGATCTCAAAATATCCGGAAAACATTCATCTTCGTTAATCCCTATAGAAAAGTTTGTTCTTTTGCTGCAATCGAGAGATGTAGCTTCTGTTAGTCATGCGATGCACACTTCCAACGCGATGCGCATTAGAACGTCGCGACGTACGGCGTTGCCAATATGTAAGTGTTCGCGGGTTGTATTAAAGTGGGCCATGCGTTGAAGGAACATACCGTTACTAAATCATCCATAACTTTCGATAGGAACAAAAATGAAAAATTCACAATACAGATTATTGAAGGTGAAGGATTGCTGCGTAATTTGACATACTTCCTGAAAATTTTTAGCGTGAAGAACACAAGAAAAAATGCAATTGAAATTTTTAAATAGATGCAAAGTACCGTTATTTACTCAATTATACAATAGATATATTTTTGTGAGATAGTGTTAATATTATTCTATAAGTATACAAAAATTCATTCAATTATCTTCAGTAGTTTTTGAGATATAAAATTTACAATATTATTATACAAGAAAGTTTAAGGGTTAATATCTCAAAGAAAAAAGGGAGTTTTAACGAAATATTTATACCAAAAGCTATTCACCGTAATCCCTATACAATAAAATATACCTCATGAAAATCGGTGATTTTGCGAAAAATTCGAGGATCACTTGACATGGCTTTACTCAACTGCGTTTTACAGAGTTTGTTCCTTCGGAATCGATCACTTGAACTATGTTGTCCAAATAGGAGAAGCATAGCGTCAATATAAATATGAATCAAAGAAGAATTGCATCTTTTCAAGTGGTTCCACAGTGATTCCAAGGAGGATTAAGATTGTTTTTATCACGTTTTTCGAGCGGCAGCGTCTTCAGCAACGTTAGTTTATCAATTTTCCAGTTTATAGAGATATCAGTTTGGTTTTGAATTATGTTTGCTCTTTTATGCAGGGGGTGCGAAATGGTGGTAGTCAGCTATTGTCGTCTGCATCCCTTATCTCTTAATTGATTCACCTCGGTTATGTAAATAATATTTTCCGATTTTATTTTAATGCAAATAAATTAGCTTCATTTCGTTATATTCTGAATAACACATACAGTGTCATATGTAATTTTAAATGTTCTTTGAGTTGATGACATTGTAAGGGAACACGTATCGGCCGATTGATTCGAGCCGACATTTCTTTAGACTGAGCAAACTAATTTCTTTGTTTGTTTAGTGTTTATTTGATCAACTAGGACACTAATCCACTAAGTATTTAATGCGCGTGGAGAATACGCATGGTCTCGTCTGAGTAAAGGATAACTTGTGAATTATTATGTGAATTCGTTGTTTGAAAAATTGCGACAAGTTGCTGACAACGCAGTAAGGCAGCGCGATAATTTCGCTGCACCGAATAACGTGATAAAGTAAGTGCATAGGAAACAAATAATTTGTTATATCATAGTAATAATTTTTCAATATTTCTAAGTATTTTGATTCTAAGAATAGATACTGATACTCCCCTGCGCTTCGATGATGAGCCAAAGGGCGCGTACTCTTGGGTGGTGGATAAGAGTGGGAGATCCGAGCGAGTGCTGGTCCATTGATCTCTGTGTCTCTTGACTACTAATCATTAGATCAAGTGTTTTGGCGGACAGCTAATATGGATGTTTCTACTTGCAAATGGAGGGACATATTGGTTCAGTTGGTCGAAGACTCATTTGATCTTGGGCATAGTGATCGATTCATGCATGTCATCTATAAAAGATGATCAGACTGAAAGTGGGTGTTTTTATCTCTTAACTCGCTCGAACTGTCGCTCTGACTCGTTAAGATGGCGAGTAAGACTCGTCTATAACGAATCGGATTCGCTGTTTTTTAAAAACAGGGTCGACAATCTCTTATGGATGGAATCTCTTTCTTAAACACACTGTTCAGTCACTAGCTCAACATAATAAACTGAAACACATAGTTTTTGAAGAAATCCAATCCACGTGAACCACATCATCAAACACCTAAAAGTAGTTTAGATGCATGTAATATCTATTTCTCTCTGTAGCTAATATATTTTTATGTACTCAATAGTATAGAAAATCTCTATATTCCCCGCTTTATAAATCAATTTACTCTGCCTTAACATTATCCATAAATGCTAAAAATAATCTATACTTGTCCCCAAACACCATATATCTTTGCTTGACTTATTTTTCCTTTTATTACTATATCTTAAATCAGATTCAGGGGAAGGGTATAGCGTAGTTGGTAAATCGATTGCCTTGTACGCAGCTCACCTGGGTTCGATTCCCAACCCTGCACATGGGGTTAGAGATTTTTCCAAAAGAGGCGAATGACCCTAAGATTAAAACCTCTATAATCAAAAAAATATAAAAATCAGATTCATACTAGCTCACTAACACAATAAATTACATATTCTCTCTCATCCTAAACGTCTAAACTAATCTCTCCCATGTACGTTTACAAACGCTCGTGACCATCGCGATAACGTAAACCTGGTCACAAAATGAACATGCAATTGTAATCCTCCACACATACTTACACTCGCAATCTTGCCAAAATTAAAACAACCCGGTAATTAAGTGAATCTTTTAGCATTTATAAATCAACAAACGCACCTTAACCCACCGCTCGCGCGATCATGAATCGGTCCCGTCCGGGAGTCTCTACCCTCGATCTTAGCAGCCTAGTTGGACCAATACAAATGACGCTCATATACACTAGATACCGGGAACTCTAGTGATATGGGACAACTCACTCTCTGCTAGCATCTGAACCGTACACTGAAAAAGTATAAGATTCATGGTCCGCGCGCGATCATCTAAAACACACGCGAATATGTGAATTCCGTTATAAAATCAAATGTACACAGGCGAAGTCACATACAAACGATAAACACGTTAACATACAAATTCTTGTGGCCTTTGCGATCATCCACGCAACCTACACTTGCGATCTCGCCAACATGATAGCGCGAACCTACAACGGTCTCAAGCGTGAACCTATAAACTCATGCGCTGGCGCGATCATGAATCGGTTGGTTCCGGAAGTCTATATTCGGTACCATCAGTCTAGGCCCATGCCTTCAATTGAACCAATAAAAAAAGAGAAAGCTCTCATGTCCACTGGACAACACGTTCCATGGTAACATGACTGGGAACTCTAGTGATATGGGGTGACTCACTCCCTGTCAGTATATAATCCGTACACCGAAAACTAAATATCAGAATGACGGTCAGCCTGACCATCTAAAACACACGCGAATATATGAATGGCCGGCCACACGGTTACAAAATCGAATTTATACATGCCAAGTCACATACACGCGAGCACACGCGACAAACACGTTAACATACGAACGCTTAAATCTTTCGCGATCATACACGTATACTTACGCCCACGATCGCGCAAACATGATAACACCCCGGTAATAAGGTGAACGTTTTAGTACTTACGAAGTTGAAAACGCTGTCCTTAAGCGCGAACCCACAAACGTCCGTGTTAGCGCGATCACGAATCGGTCACGTCCGGAAAACTTTACCCTCTGTCCTAGCAACTTGGGTCCATACATTTAATTGGATAAATCAAAGACAACGTTCGTATCCACTAGGCAACATGTTCCACACGGAACGGAAAATTAAGTATCAGATTCACGTTCCGCGCGCGATCGTCGAAAAACACTTGAATATATGAAAAACTCACGGTTATAAAATAGAATATATGAAAAACTCACGGTTATAAAATAGAAAACGCAAAATTACACACACGCTAGTACACGCGACATACAAACCCACACGCGATCGGAAACGTTAGCGTACAACTGCTCGAGTCCTTCGCGATGGTACACGCGATCAAGAAGTCCCTAGGCCGGCACACATCGGAACCGTACAATGAATATCACATTCAGAATCATGGCCCGCTGCAATTGGCCTTAGGCAGTGTTTTAGTGGGCGACATTGCCTGCCTCGTGTGCAATTGTAGTGTATAATTCTGGCCGAGAGCTTTTTCGAGAACCTAGCTGTCTATAGCTCCAGCAGGACAACTTTCGAAAAAAAATTTCTTTCGATATTTGACAACATCAATTTTTATATAAAAGAGTCGGATTTGGTAAAATCAATTGCTTTTTTTTAAAAGGCTCATCACTACAAAATATGTTTGTAGCAGCAGTTCTTGCAATTAACGAAATAGATTTGTCATAACCCAACCAAGAAATTAGTTTTACGCTTATCATGGTTTTTGATAAAGAATTTTCGTTTACAAAAGAAAGTTACTATGTACAACCCACTTAATCCACCTAGCAGTGAGATAAGGCATTTCTTAGACATATCACTGTTGGATTATTCATTAGTTAGCAGATTATAGAAAATAAAAACACAAATAAAATTTTAAAAAAACTTATAAAGCAAACATATGAAGAAAAAACGCTTTTAATCCACCTAACAGTGTGATGAGACATTTCTTATAACTCTTATCACTCTCTTCGGATATTATATCGTTTGAGAACATTTAGAACTTGATGCTTCGCGATGTTTTTGATAACACATACTACATGGGATAGTGGCAGGACTCAGAGAATCGCTCAAATCAGCATAGGACAACATCAGTGCTAGAAATCTCAAACCAAATCAATGGGAAAGCGAAAAAATGGCCCATTAAATAGACATACAAACGAATTATTGCTATTGCTCTGTTAATAAAATATCTAAATTCCTCAATCAATGCATTGTGGTGGGAAAACTGAATTTTTCTAAAGGGGTTATGTATATTGTACTGAGCCAAAAATATCGATTTTTTTTTAATCGATTTGAAGTTTATACTTTACTCAAACTTCAAACGCGACTGAGAACTAAGAAATCAACGCTTTTTTCTCGAAAAAAGCGATACTAGCAGTGACACCATTCAAAGAAAATCAACAGTGAATATTTCCAGACTTGGTTTTATTTCCTATTTAAGAACTATTGTGTTTTTTACATCCTAGATTGCATGATTCAGTGATCGAAACCCAAAACTTCATGAAGTATTTGAAATTATTAAATTAAAATTTGTGTTTGCTATTGAAATTGACAAAATGATAGTATCGACCCTTTGGCGATTGTTTACTTTTCCGGTCCCACCTATCAGCATTGAAGTATCGCCCTTACGTTAATTAAAATACCAATTTTACAATTGGTGGGGGTTTGGTGAAAATCGATCTTACTGTCCAAACGGCATAATTCCGAAACCGTAATTTTTGAAGTTTTAAAATTATGCAGAATTAATTTTTCAGAAAATAGTAACAGAGTTCGTGTCTTTAGCGAATTTGTTGAGACTTTATTGTAGTCATAAATATTAACCTGAGAAAATTCACCATAAATACTTCTTGGACGATATACCGTCAAAATTATATTATCAAATGATGCGCTGTTTAACGTTTCTAAAACTCATCGAAGATACTAAACCTCCGAAACTGGCGGATTCAAAATGATGTTATCTTGACCTTAATTTACTGTTTTTGAACATTTGACCTATACATATAATTGGTCATACAACAAAAATCAAATGCTCATCAAAATCGATCAGGACCTGCTAGAGTCGAATGGAAATCGTCAATTTTTCATAAATTTCTCTCTACATTCGGAAAGTGTTATCCTGAATATTACGTTTTCGTCTCAACTCGACGCATTCCCAAAATAAAAACCTGTTTTAATCCACCTAGTGGTGCAAATGTGCTTTTCTCATTTGTCCAGACTACGATTTCATGGCTGGTTATGTTCAATACAATGGTGGAAATGAATATTACATGTTCAGTACGATTTGCACATACATACAATGGATCGACAGCCACGATCTTGAGATACTATGTGATACTGAAACATCGCTTGAAACCAGCGGCGGATCATGGAGAAAGATCCGTGAGGTCCGGGTCCTGCCAAAAATTTTCAACTTGTTAAGAAATTTTAAACTAGTTTTAATTTTAAAGTAGCAACCCCTCACTGCATACTCCCACCGGGCCGGTATGATCGACGATTTTTAGAGTGATTGCATAATCTTTCTATATGAGAAAGGCAAAAATGTACCAAAGTCCAAAAAAATCAATGTTTGTCAAACATTATTTTTTTCGAGTTTACATCAAATCTCAATGTTTCATGCATTTTAAAGTCGTTTGGCATCCAAAATACAAATTTGATTTTGAAAATTTTTCATTTCAGTTTATATGGGAATTTGCTGTGTGATTGCACTCTTCAACTCGTAACTCCGGAACAGGAAGTCCAATCAATAAAACATTCAACTGCAGCCGATGGGAAGGTTGTACCTTTCATTTGAGACTAACTTTGTGCAAATCGGTCCAGCCATCTCTGATTAACAGAGGTCACATTTTTTCCACATACACACATACACACACAGACATTTTCCGATCTCGATGAACTGAGTCGATTGGTATATGACACTCGGCCCTCCCGGTCGGGATTAGATTGACGAATTTTAGAGTGAATGAGAAAGTCAAAAACATTTTTAGCAAATGTTGAAAGTTGTGCATTTTTTCTTGGTGAGCAGTTCTATGTTTCATAGACATTAAATCAATTTCAACTTCGCTTTCTATTAAATAAAGACCCTTATTACAGTGCATCTCTACAAAAGCGAGCTCAATTTGAAAAGGAATCTGAGGATTACGATTGATTATAGAACTCTGGAATTTTCTATTGGAATGTTTTCAGGCAGGAATTTGATAATGATGCAATTAGACAACTGTGAAATCAAGACCAAGATCAGTTACATATCAGGACCCCATTCCGATAATTTATCAAAAGTCCTCACGATGTTTACAACAACAGGTTATCAATATACGTATCAGATAATTGTTATTGTAATATTGAATTAATCAGCAACAATAAATTTTCAACTTCAATCCAATTTTTTTTTTTGGGTGTGGTGAGGGGGGGAGGAGTTGTATGGTGTTAAACCCCAAAACCTTCTCTTGGCTACGCCGTTGCTTGGAGTTATTTACTTCGCTTTTATTTTCCGATATGTTTCAGATCGATCCGATGGTTATAAGTTAGAAAAATTGCAGTCAGAAGGTTCGCACAAATGAACATTTTTGCACTGATAAGCTATCAAGTTCCTTCCAGACAACTTGGAAGTGTTCGGTGATTATTTCTAGCGGTTATAAATAGTAAAATGAAATACAAAATTCGTTTTATCGAAATAACGTTTAGCTTATTTCAATGGATTATTACTATATTGAACAATAAATAGGCGACAAAGAGTAATCAACAAACAATAAGCCATAACTTTTAAAGTATTCAAAATAGATATTTAAAGTCTTTAGTAAAGTTATTCGCAAAAGTAAGAGCTACAAATTTGCTGAAGACATCATTTCGATATAATCACTTCCAAGAAAATTTGTGAAAATATCTCACTCATAGGGGGATTAATCAGCAAAAGCACAATTCCAAAAGAAAATCCATATTACCTCCATTAAATTCTTCGAAGATACTATTGACCTAAAATAAGCCGTTTTGGCGTTAAAAATAGATTACATGTTTGTGGTCATATATCTGGCAATGGGAAATGATAAAAATCTTTCGTCCGCATTTAATGTTAAATATCTCTTTTGATAATAGTCCGATTTCAACAAGCTATAGGTTGTTCGAAAGGTATTCGTTAAAGCTTTCTAAAAACATATAAATTGTTAATCTATATTGTCAATTTCGGCAGATAATTTAAAAAAACTGCAAAAAACGCCATTTTTACGCATTCAAACATTCATATCTTGAAAATTAAACATCAGAATCAAAAACAAATTAATAGCGTTCATACTGTTTTTTAGTTCTTTCATTTAAAATTGGTTTGGATAAGATCGGTTCAGCCATTGCTGAGAAACACGAATGAGAATTTGTCCGTTACATACACACACACACACACACACACAGACATTGTCCCAAATCGTCGAGCTGAGTCGATTGGTATATAAGACTCGTGAAAAAATCTTGAAAGTTTGAGCGAATTCTATACATTTCTTTTATAAGAAATGTAAAAAGCTATCAAACTCATAAAATGAGTAGAAAACATAAATCAAATTAGCTCAGCTCAATAAATGAAAAATTTGGCAATATTTAAAAAGTAGTAAATTGACTCAAACTCACCAATTGGAAGAAATAAATAAAAGGAATAAAATGACCAAAATTAATCGAATGAATTGATTGAATCAAATGAATCAAATTGATCAAATGAATTAAATGAATCAAACGTATAAAGTGAATCAAGCGAATCAAATGAATCAACAGAATCAAATGAATCAAAGAGCATACTTTTTACTGTTAGTAGCGATTTGTCTCAAATTCAACTGATGGAAAACAATTATCTTTCTAAAGCAAGAAGGGAATTTTTATTATTACAAGTACAATGAATGTTGAATGAAAATTAAAAGCATCCCGCAAAAGATCGATGACATTGAACGTGGCATACATTTGACATCGGATGCTTTGTTTAGTTGGCTACACAAGTGGCTACATTGACGTACACCGGCTTCCTTCTGAAAGTACAGATGTCTACATTGTACAGCACCCGTCATGGAGCGACTATTTAAGCCGAAGAGTTGTGATAAAATGTACCTACAAAATGGAAAATAGCGCTGAGCAAACATTCGACACAGAGGCAAACACGGGCGCGCGTGTTTCAAATGCCAAACATGTACCGGCGGCGGCATCTAAACAGGCCAGAGGGCAAGCAGTTGCGAGAAAGTACACGTTCTGCAACAACAAAACAGCCAATCGAAGAATGGGCGATGAGTCAGTTTTGCGTCAATGCCTGCGGTCGTTCCGCGGCTGGCAACTCACTCATATGTCGATCTAGTGTAGTATTTCTGGCACACAGGATTTTACAAGCAGAAACCGGGTTACTCTGGGGTTTTCCAAAAAGTAACATACGGAAACAAAAGTTTACATTGAGTTTTGTTTTCAGTTCATTAGGTAATCAGTATGAAAGTTTATCCTGCATAAATCGAGGTATGGGCTGCTTTGGAGCTTCTGGGCACTATTTAATGAGCGCTCCGGAAAATGGAAATGATTGAATATCGAATATATTGAATATTTATTATCGCCATTTATGTCCTTCAAAACCAGTCTAATTTTATTGTGATGACTTCTTTGAGCAAGAAACATTCATTTTTGCTTCATTATCAGCCAACTCTAGTAATAGTTGTAAAATGTTCTAGTAATGTATTTAGAGAACCGGAAAGTCAACTATCAACATACCTTCTGAAGGAAAATTCTGGACGAACCGTCATTCTCCGAGCAGAGATTATATCAATTACCAGTAGACGAAAGAATAAAACAATATTAACAAGTGTGCTTAACCCTCCGGAAGTCGCGCAAATAGCACACTGAACGAGCAGCCGCTGGTGCGCTAAGACGATTTCGTTAGATTTTCAGAGCATCGTGCACTCAGTGCACTAGCGCGACTTCCAGGAGGATAACGAATAATGTTTTGTCCAGAATTTCCCCACACTTTCCGACCTTAGTCATAAATTACTCGAGAAAGTATTTACTTAGCTGAAATTTAAAAGCTAAAAACAGTACAGCCCAAGTAACAATTGAAGTTTTGTAGCACGCTACAAGTGCAATCTAAGTTTTATAAGTGGCTATAAAACTACTATAAAACCTCAATTGTTAATGACTGATTGAGGAACGTTGTTGTCTATGTCTTGAGACAGTTCTCATGTCATAAAAGAAAAAAATGGCGCTTAACAGCAACAAATCGTGTGACATACGGTAGCTATAGCAATTACTGCTGGAACGTTTTGTATAACTAGTGATTAAAAAGTTGAACAATAAACAGGACGTATCCGTGAGATAGAAACCAGCCCGTTACAAATATTCAGTCAATTAAATGATAGTTAAGTATAGTGTAACACTCACCCATTGTACACACGGCAGGTCGAGTTGTTAATCCGCTTATCGGAAGCCCGCCGCCTTCGGTCCTCAAACAGGTCCTTGATGGCCGTCACGCCCAGTACAAACAGTACCGGTATCATAGCGATTTCCTTGCCAAAGGCGTTGATCTGGGGAAACCAGTTGAGCAGCACTATGAAAATGAAGTACAAATTCGCGACTCTGTGAAACTGTTCGAGCAGATTTTTCGGCACAAACGACAGCAGTGTGTATTTGGTAGTCCGAATTTTGTTTCCAACCAGCCGCCCGTTCGGGTGGTCATGTTTTGGCGTTTTGGGAGGCACTGTGTGATTGGGGACCACGATCCGGTAGCCCCGGTCTTCGAATTTGCTACTACGACAGAACATAATCCGTTTCCACCAGGGAGGTCGATCCGCCCGCCGAAGAGTGTAGATCGATTCCGACCGCGACGCCTGTCGGGAATGACCATTGCCGGAAGTGGAAGCGGTTCCCGCTTCTCGCGTTTCCGGCGGCTCTTTGTGACCTGGTGGAAGGATAAAATCTGTTTTGGAGCCAACACGGCTGTGGCCGGATCGAGGAAGAGGAGTATCCGTAATCTGGCCCTGGGACAAAGCCCGTTGGTGGCCACCTTTAACCGCTGATTTGAGCACTGAAGGCCTAGCGACTGCCCCGTACAACCCAAAGGAACCCTCTCCATGGCTGATAGATCGAGAGTGTCCTCCGTTTCTAGGATTGTCAAACAAGTTTCGACTGATACTCGTTGCACTGGTTGGTGGTCCACTACCGCCCACTACACTCGATCCCGGGAATACGTAGGTTCTGGTAGCATCCGAAGCCAGGTTCAGTAGCCCAGAATGGCCACCTGGAATCTGTAGATGCTGCTGGGATTGTTGAGGAGTCAGAGGTGTCGTAGGTTGAAAACCACCAGTCGATGGAACATCCTTTCTCGAATCCTCCAATTGTGTCATCGTTGTATACCACCATTAGGAACCGATTAGCCGCCCACTTTTCCGATTCCTATTAATTGCACTTAATTGATTTTCTTATTTTAAGCCACTAATTTCTCGAACATCTTTCATTATTTAGCAAAAGCTTCCATAGGCCTCAATCATATAGTAAAAACACTTCAAAATTCACAGTTGGTAGTTGAAATAAATATTTCGTGAGCAAGTATAACAGAAACGAATACGCCACCAATCAACGATCGTTAAAAACACTAAATTTTATTTTTCGCGTTTCACCCTCCGTAATAAAATGAGCCAGATTGGTTTCGGCTTAACGGACAGCTGTTTTAAGTTCACACTTTTCGCTTCGTTCAGAGTGCTGCTCAATCGCGCGTAAAGAAGAGTTCCGACATTGATCTGGAAATATGAAAAGAAAGGGAAAATGAGGTAAATATCAGATTGCTTTCGATTTTCAAATAGGATTTGTGATTTTTAAGTTATTAATTTTGTGGTGATCAACATCGAGACACCGGTGAGATCGATCGGATAGAAATTGTCCTGAATGATGAAACAGATTTCTACGCACGATTTGTTTACTTTATTCATCCACCCTGCGTATCGGCCTCTGGCTTCGGCACAACCATATGCTACTGAAATAGCGAAAACAGATCGTTTCGTACCGATATTAAAAAAAAACTAACATTCTTTAATAGCCGATGATTTTTTTTTCAAAACAACCGCGTATTCGTAGTGTGGTATCGTGTAGTGTGATGTAGAGTAAAATGGGGTCGGGCAGACAAGACGGTGCATTTTGGATTGCAGAGCACTAGCTTTAAAAAATATCCGCGTCGGTGTTTTTTGATTGTAACAGAATACTTCGACGTAGCTCGCACATTCCAAGTAACAGAATTGTTCGCCAAGGTAAGTTCTACAAATGAACACTGATTTCTTGGTTGAATTCTGAATCAATACACGCTAGCAAGTCTACAAAGGGATCTGTGAAAAAAAAGTCGAAAAGACAGAAGGTCGAAAGTAGAAAAACTCTAGTAAGAGAACTGCGGAGAGAAAAACAGCATTTTTGGCAACGTATGCCCCGGCATTGCATGGCAACACGTCCAATGTTATAAGGATAGGCAATGTTCGATTGGATTCGTTTTTTGACAGCTAAACGCGAATCCAATCGATCCAAAATGGAGTCTCCGCAGTTCTCTTTCTAGAGTTTTTCTAGTCGAAAGCAAATAGGCCAAAAGACAAAAAGGTCGAAGGAACAAAAGGTCGAAGTACAAAAGATCGAAAGACAATTAGACGAAAATGCAAATTGAAAGACAAAAAATTCAGAATTTAAACGTTTTTATTTATTTGAAAAAAAAGGTAAATTCGAAATTTAACGAAATAGCTTACCTTATATTTTCATATATTGAGCTCAGAATCAGAAATCAGTAATCAGAATATATTGGGTTAAATGGCACGTTCCCCGTATTTAGTCGTTCAGAAGCTAAAAATCGCTCCCCTTCTATACACAAATCATAACAATGTCTATTTGCACAAGCAACTTTTCATTGCGAAACGCAAACAAACAATACGGGAAAATGCAAAGCTAGTCTATTTAACAATGCGACCAAACTGTGTTGCTGTTGACTTTCACGAAATACCCTGTAAGACCATCGATTTGTGAAGTGATGATATTGAAGAGCTCTAGATAGCAGAAGTTACGACTGTGCAATTCCACCATCTATGTCATACGGTCACTACGTTCACTAGCCAATCAGAATGATTTGCTTCGCAGAACAACTTGAAACAAGTCGTCGAATGTAATGGTATTTTATACAGCAATATGCTGGGATGCTAGACGATGGCACTATTGAAGTAAAGCTACATAACTTGGTAGCGCCTACTAATGCTGGCATTATCAAACAAAACAACACATGTTAAAATACGGAGAAGTGGTTACTATTAAGGAAGATACTTGGACCTAAATAACGTTTCTTTATGTTTGAAGATACTGTATTCTGAATAACGATTCCCTGTTTTAGGCCCATTTTTTTAATTCAACTCGTACAAGTTACGTTTTCATTAAAAAATAAACTATTTTCAGAAGTAGCTGGAAGAAACTACGAGTACTAAATCCACGAAACAAAATTTCTTTAACCTCCCGGAAGTACACGCTGCTCTGAAAATCTAGCGAAATCGTCTCAGCGCATCAGCGGCTGCTTGTTCAGTGGGCCATTTGCGCGACTTCCGGAGGGTTAAATATTATATTTACCGAACAATTTACAAAAATACTTGCACACCCTGACGAGAGACCAGAGATTTCAAACTGTCGTTGGAGTAATCTACAATCTTCAGTAGAGCGGGTGAGAAGAAACATCTTGAGATCGTCTGCGCAAGGCAGGCGTTAAGTCTTCGGAACTAGAAGGACGTCGTTGAAGTAAAGCAGAAACATCAGCGGTCCCAAGTGACCTTCCTGGAGTACTCCTGACGTAGAAGTGAATGTGGGTGCCTGGCAATCTCCAATGCCAACCACTATTTCTCGATCTGTAAAGTAGAATCGAAAGAACTGCAACAAACTACCGTTAATTCCAAATCTCTCCATTTTGGCGATTGTTTTGCCATGGTTCACTTTGTGAAAAGTGGCAGATAGATCTGCGTAGATAACATCGGTTTGAGCACGACGTTCCATACTCTCTGTTAAGTAGGATGTAAAGCAAAGCAGGTTAGTCGTTGTCGAACGCCCACACGTTAAGCCATGTTGATCGTCACTTAGGCACTGCTTGCAGTGAGCCTGGAGAGGTTCCATGATCACCAGCTCGAACAACTTGGAGACAGCGCTAAAAGACGTAATTCCACGTTAATTATTAACGTCTCGCTTATTACCCTTTTTATGGACTGGAAACATACATGTTCGCAGACTTCCAAGGATGGAAAAATGCCACTGGCAATAGATGTTCTAAAGATGCGATGAAGTGGAGTCGCTAAAGACGAATTTCGCGCCAACTCGAACAAATGTTGGCAGCACCCTCTCAGATTTTAATGAAACTTTTTGTACATGAGAACTTTGTCACAAAAAGCCACTTTGCATACTTTGTTTTTCCAAAAATGATCTAGACTGTCTTTTGAAAACTATTTTTACCAATTTTTTTTTCAAATGGCTATAGGCTAAAAATGACAAATCTTACAAAAAAAAAAATATTGTAGGAGTGATTTTCACAAAATTAGTCAAATTTTTGAAAAAATTCTTCATCCACTCCTACACTGAAAAAAATCGATTTAAAAAATTTGAAGTCGATTTACAAAGAAACCTAATTTTTGATTTGGATGAAATTTTGTTCCAAGGTAGGTAATTATGTTCCCTACCTACCGTCAAGTTGGGCACTTTCAAGAAAAAAGTTATTTGAAAAAAACTTTTCCTTGTCCAAAGAAAAAAATTCCTTGCAGTGTATGTTTACCGAAAACTAAACGAATGAAAGTGATTATCATCTCAGAATCCATTTTCCCAACTGCTAGCTGCCTGATACATGCAAAAAGTATCAGTAACGAATTTGGTATATATTCATAACAAAATGGAATGAAAACTGGAAGATTGGAAGACTGGAAGACTGCAGTTCATTTGTTCATCTCAAAAATGATAAATTTTATGAATAATTGACAAACTTTTCTAAAATTTATTTTATGTCTGATGGAGCAGTAGCACAATACAAAAATAAGAAAAACTTCGCAAGCTTGTATAGATTCCAGTCCAAGTACGAATTAAGCGCAGAATGGCATTTTTTGCAGCATCCCATGGAAAAGGACCCTGGCTATTAGTGGCACTCTCAAGCGAATGGCAAAAAGAGCCAGTCTTACTTGCGACTATGAAAATACCATAACAACTCCCCGAGAGTTATATAACTGGGCAGTTGAACAATCTGATAAAAATATCACAAAATTAATTTTCTGCTACATATTCACTGAACAGTAAAAAATGTCAGAACTCGAAGAACTGTTTAATAACGGCAAAACAATATCTGGTACTCAGGAATTCCACAGTTTTGTGCTTATTCCTGGTGGTAAAGTAGAGGCGAGAAGGTATTCTAATTGAAAAGATGAACCAAAAACATTTTCCTTGTATAGAAATAATACAAAATAGCATGCATGAAGATAGTTTTAAGACAAATGTTATATATAAAAATAAATAAACAATCATATTAAATTCAATACATAATGTTGTGGTGGTTATTTCTTTTCCTGATCCTTCCTCAGCAGTAAACAAGAAAATAAAGTCACATCTTTATTGGAATATTTGTTTAATGACATAAACTCTATTCAATGGGATTCTTAATTAAGAGGGTACCGTAAACCGGGGGACTTTGATCAGCGGGATGACTCGAATTTTTTTCCTAGATCGCTTATTAAACCAGAATAATATACCGAATCGTTTTAATTTGAACTGATTTTTACTCTAAACTTATAAAATACTGATTTGTTATACTTTTTGAGTATATTGTTCGGTTTTTGGGTACAAAAAATACAAAAAAAACCGAAATTTGACTTTACCTTATTTTTACGAAGCTTCGTAAAGTGTCTATTTTTATAAAACAAATCTCAGATTTGAGTAAAAGTAGTTTGAGTAAAAATTACAAGCGAGTTTTTATTTTTCTTTGGATTGGGATGTGCAAACTTTAGTTTTAAGAGTTTGTTTTTTTTAAATACATTTTTTGTAAAACTAGTTGGCAATTATTTCAAATTATTTTAAGCTAAAATTCGCAACATTTTTTTATTGTTCAATATTCCAACGTGATAGAACGGATGAAACGTTTGGTACGTCGACAAAGCACTGAAATAATTTGAGCAGTTTTAAAGGTTTTCAGAATCTTTTATTCTAGTTGGACACGAATTATACGAATTTTGGTTACTCGAATTTTACAGTGCATTGAAATACTTTGTATAATACCAATTAACATCTATTTAACAATAACTATCTTTCCAGAATCAGTTTAAACAAACATTTCAATGAAAAACATTGACAACGATAACTTAATGTGGGTGAACATGCAGGTTATCAAAGTCACCCAGGAATACGAAAACGGACTTCAACTTGAAATCATTTTTGGAAAAATAGCTGTAAGCGGACAATTTTAGGTTATACCATCTAATCTTGTTCTCCATACATCAGTACATGGTTTAAAAATATTAAACTTGAAAAAAATGTATTGCGTCTAAAAATATGTAATGATTACTTCGAAAAGTGATCAATGTCACCCCGGTTTACGGTACATACCGTTTTGTGATAAAAATGTAAGGAAAAGAGAATTCACCTAAAGGAATAAAGCAATGATTTCATTACATCAAACTTAGAGTATTTGGGTAGCACATTTTTCAGTGAAATAAACAAGCATAAGTTTATAAACATATATTGATAATTGGCGGAGTTATGGCTTTTTCCCCGAAACCCTTTTTAATTAAGAGGTTTGGGCTGATCACGATTGAAGACCAATAGATCATCTAAAATCCCAAAAATTCTATTAGTATATGAGTATTCCTCGTGCCTTAGCGATTAGTTGAATAAATAATATTTTTTTCTGCATTGGATAACGTTTTTAGAAACAAAATCGCTGTTTAAAGCTCTACAAAATTGTATTTAAAAATTCTTATCCATCAAACAAAAATTTTTGCATAAAAAAGGAATCGTTGAAGTACGAGAAAATTTATTTACGATCAATTGAAAATAAAAATTAAGAAAATCGATTGAATCGTTTTTCGGCAATCGTTATCACGAAAAAATCATTTTTAGTAAAACGACATTTGGAGATAATCGAGTTTAAAATTTCAAATTACCAATGCTCTTGGTAGACGAAGCGCGCTTGGAAGCGTTGTAACTTTCGATCTATTCGTCAGATCTCTATACAAATTTGGCAAAAAATTCTCAAGGAGTTGTACTTCAGATAATAAAAAAAATTGATTTTATGAAAAATGAAAAGGTATGTTAATAAAAGTATACTTAGTTGCTAAATTAGATAATATCTTCTCACTAAATGAGTTTTATTGGATTCTGAGTTGATTATGACTGTCATTGGTTTAGTTTTCGATAAAAATCTACTGAAGAAAAAAATTCAGTTTAGGCAAGAAAAAGTTTTTTTCCTTGGAAGTGCCCAACTTGATTTTTCTGACGGTGGGCAGAGAAATTATGTTCTATCTTGGAAAAAAATTTCACCCAAATCAATAATGGGTTTTTTTGTAAATCGACTTTAAATTTTTAAAATCGATTTTTTTCAGTGTAGGAGTCAATGACGAATTTTTTCAATATTTTTATTCGAAAATTTGACTAATTTTGTAAAAATGACTCGTACAACATTTTTTATAAGATTTGTCATTTTTAGACTATAACCATTTGAAAAAAATTGGTAAAAAAAAGTTTCAAAAGACAGTCTAGATCATTTTTGGAAAAACAAAGTATGCAAAGTGGCTTTTTGTGACAAAGTCTTCATGTACAGAAAATTTCATTAAAATCTGAGAGGGTGCTGCCAACTCTGAATACGATTTGGCGCGAAATTCGTCCAAAACGTTGATGTGCCTTTTCAAAAGTACTGAAGGGAAGCCATCGGGTCCCGAATTGAAAGACGATTTCAATCGAGAACAAGCTCTGGTAGTCATCGTTTCATTGACATCGATAACGATTAGAGTTTAGCTTACGGGAGCCAAGGAAAAACCCGAACGAAAAAAAGTAGTCGAAAAAACAGGATTTCGCTAAGGAATGGTTTTTTGCTGTAGTGTTTCGGATTCTCCTTGTCAGTAACTAGCACCAACTGGGTGTCAAGTTAGACCTAAAATCCAAAAAGTATAAATAACTAGCTTATACCGAGTGATGTCTCGATAGTAAGCACAAAGGTTCTGTTTGCCGACGAGGAATATGAACCGAAACTGTCTTTTGGTATAAGAACCAAACGCCTGGTACTATACAAAAGTCCCAAATGGGAAAAAAAATTCCCTTGGGGATCTTCTGAGCATGGGCTTGGTCACAGGAGAACCTTGTAATCGATTTGGGATATATACTGCTCACCTCTTTGATGGGGAACGTGGAATATCTGGCACAAGGTACGGAACGAATACGTCACATTACTGATTTCGCCCTGGCTACAAAAAATCAACTGATAACACTGTTAAATTTGTTCGAAAGGTATTTTTTTCGTAAATTGTTCTACTAGAGCTGTAGACCTGGGTTCTCGGAAGAGCTCCTCGTCAGAATCGCACACTACAACAACGAGACTAGACGGGAAATGTCACCCACTGAAACACTGCTTTAGGCCAATTGCAGCGGGCCATGATTTTGATTGTAATATTGGGTGTGCGGTTCCGATGTTTGGATGTAGGGACTTAACGATCGCGTAAGAATGTGCACTTATTTGTGCGCGTTTGAGAACACATTAATCAGATTTATGAGCGCGCTGCCGTTCACTGAATCATCGGCGCGTTTTTACGTTGGCGAAATTTTGGGTATAGATGTCTGTGGATGATCGCGGTAGCATGTTTGTGCGTGAATCATTGCGAAGGGCTCGGACGTTTGTAACATAACGTGTTCGATCGCTAGGGCGTTTTTGTGTCCCGTGGAGGTTTGTATGTCGCATGTGCTGGCGTGTATTCGATGTTATAACCGTGTGTCCATTCGCATATTCGCGTGTGTTCTTGGACGATCGCGCAATTCGTGAATCTGATGCATAATTTTAAGTGTACGGTTCAGATGCTAGAAGAGAGTGAGTTCTTCCACATCATTAGAGTTTCCGGTCATGCAACGTATCATCGATCCCAGAATTTTATTTCAAGTGCCTTAGTGCTTCGAAATAAGTTGGAAAGCGCTGTGCAAAGACTAATGGAAGGCATCCAAAGAAAAGTTCACGAAATTCCGACGTTGAAATACCGACGTTAAAATTCTGACGTTGAAATTCCGACGTAAAAATTGCGACGTTAAAATTCCGACGTTGAAATTCTGACGTCGAAATTCCGACGTTAAAATTCCGACGTTAAAATTCTGACGTTGAAATTCCGACGTTGAAATTTCGACGTTAAAATTCCGACGTTGAAATTCTGACGTCGAAATTCCGACGTTGAAATTCTGGCGTTGAAATTCTGACGTTGAAATTCCGACGTTGAAGTTCCGACGTCGGAATCCCAACGTTAAAATTCCGACGTCGAAATTCTGACTGCGGCAGAGGTAGAAATTAGACTTATTGAAAGATAAAATTTATATCAACAAGTATACTTCCATGATCGCAAATGATTCCCATAAGGATAGGAAATCTCATAGAAAACATAGAATGTTCATACTAATACATACTAACAAATACGAAATGTTGTACTGTAATTTACTTTGTTTATTAAGGAAACAATGTGAAACACTTTGTGAGCGAGAAAATGTTACGTGACGTGGGCAGAGCTCTTATGTCTTCAACAAAGATGTTTTAATATCATTCCAAACAACTTTAATGAAGACACCAAGTCCTTAAATAATGATTTTTGAACATTAATACTTTTGAACCTCAATATTTTTAAATGTTCATAAAAACCGATCTTGACGTACTAGAGACAAACGGAAAACGCCCTTTTCCATAATTCTTCTCCTACTTTCCCAAAAACAATATACGGTCACAGCATGCTTAAGCTGATTTTTTTTTGTCAACAAGTGTAATACAGAATAGTTGTAGGGAAAGTAACTGCAGGTAACTTCAATGCGTCCGACCCAACCTTCGAAATGGTGTACCCCTCATGCTGTATCCGGGGCAATTAGTCACAAATTAATTTCATTTAGTTTTTTTTGCCTACTGCCAACGCGACTCATTCCACCATTCAACTTTTATTGCCGCGGATTGTTCCACTTTCGTTGCGCCAAAACAGTGAAATGCGGTGGGTGCATCAAAACAAACAGAAGAAATGTAAAAAGTTGGGAGTGTGCGTGGAAACGAGAAAACCAAAAATCGCAAGAGACACCGCTTATCAGCTAGATCATGAAACGAAAGGAAAATCGGCGAAATCGGACGAATCCGTCGCTCGTTCATCAGTATCGGTGCGAAACATAAGCGCAGCCGGATACGGTGTAAAAACAAATCAAGTTTCTTCACAATCGAAATGCGTATTGGCCAGACGCACTTTTCTCTTGATTTTTTTTGTTGTGGTTTTCGATGGTGTATAGCGCGGCTATACACTACCTAGCTGAGGGAAAGCTTGGAAAATTAAGGCGAACAGCGCGCAACGGTCGGGGAGGAAGATGATACTTGGGAGGATAGTGCTGCTCGTTGCGGCGACCGCGGTCGGAAACCTTTCAAGTGCACTTGGCGGAAAGATGGGCCTTCCAGCAAAGCATCTCCCCGGAGCGATTGATGCAACAGATTGCGGTTTGCTATATATGATAATTAAAATTTCGACGGTAGCACGATGAGGTGAGTGTGTGTGTATTTGTGTTTCCAGTGAAGACTAGTGGGAGCTGAGATTTACCCTAAAGGGGAATCGCTGTTTACGTTTTGTTATTTAAATCGTGTCTGTCTTTTGTATCCGAGAGATGGCGATGAAGTTCGCGTTTTAAGGTACATACAGTTATATAGTGTATCTTTGAAACATTAATTTTCGTATGTCAAAAAACACAGCATTTACATTTCCATTGGTTGATTTGATAAGAGACCATGTTTCGGCGGATTATAAATCAGGTATAATATTAACTGCATTGTAGCAAAACGAACAAAATAATTGAATTAAATATGCTACTTAATATGGTAATAAACGATAATCAAGACTGTAGAGAGAAATTACGGGCTCGGGGGTCCAGTATAAGGGCCTCTTTCATCATTGTAGACTTTTCGAACACAGAAACGGTTAAGTTCGAAATATATGGGGAAAAATAGTACTCAGCGCTATTATGGTACAGTGCATGAAAACTTTTTTTATTTCGATTATAGTGGTTTATCCTTAAGGTCATTCTCCTCTTCCGTTTGGAAAAATCTCTTAAGGAAAATCTCTAACCCTATGTGTGGGGTTGGGATTCGAACCCAGGTGAGCTGCGTACAAGGCAGTCGATTTACCAACTACGCTATGCCCGTCCCCGTGTGCATGGAAACTACTTGCGGAAAACTATAGAAGGATACACTTAGTGTTAGGAAATTCAAATGATTTTTTTTTTCCATTTAAAAGAGTATTACGGTCATTTTCTTTTGTTTTTTCGTCAGTTTCTGCCCGCACTAAGTGCCTATGCCTACCACCGACGCTAAAGAGGTGAGTCCACAATCAGCTATCGGTTCCTCAACACATGGACCGGGACCAGCAATCCTATTTCCGTTGCGAAGGAAGACGTGACACAGAGTTTTAACATCAGAAAATCTCTCTCTGGGATTGAACCCAGACCCACTGAGCTAAGCGGCGGTCACGCTTACCACTCTATCATCGGCCCCATCTATGATCACAATTTGGTCAAACAACAATGATAAATATTTTTATTAATAAAAAATCTTTTTTTTATAATTTCGATTAGTCTAAAATTCAGAAATATATTCAGCTGAGCTTTCGGTTGAATATCTTTTAACTACCGCTGTCAAATTCTGTATAACCACCTAGCCCACTTTGTTCGCCACAGCCAGTTTACTTGAACAGTTTTGGGTCTTCTTCAGGTTCCACTGGACGATGGACCAATATTTCTCGATTGGGCCGAGCTCTAGTGTGTTGGGGGGGTCTTTGTCCATGTGCGGCACCTAAACCTTGCAGGCGTCATAGCAGTAAACGTCCTTTTTTCTATAATGGCAGGATTCGAAATCCGGCCAAAATAGCGTGAAACAATTGTGCTACTTCATGAAAGGTACTCTTTCACGAAAATTTTATTGTTGGCAAGCTCGGTTGCAATAAAAATTTCCAAACATTTTTCAAACCACAGGTACAGAAAGCCTGCCAAACCAGATATTTCTGTTGATTCCTCCCAGTGGCCATTGCACTGGTGACAGTAGATTTGGTAGCTTTTCACGATTTCGCTAACTTGGCGTGCAAGTAGTTCGGATTCAGGCTATACGCGAGCAAAATTTCTCTGTCTTACTCAAAAATGCAAAATGCCTACCTTTTCTGCGGCTGTAATTTTTCTGCATACATTCTCATTTCTCTTTCGACGCTGCTGTCGCTCGCTAGTGCAGGACGCCCAGCGCTGTACGGCAGTCTGTAAGCAAAGCAGTAACATGACAAAAATACTGCCCCCAGTACAGCTACTAGACGCGAGCGGTAGAGCTTCTTTTTCCTTATTTTACACTTTTTAATATTTTTAATCTATTCAATATTTTTAATCACAAACGACCACAATGAATGCGGTTCGTTTACGCCACGATTGGCATCAACGCTTTCGTGTGCGGGCCTCTTCCTTTGACTATGCAAAGAAAAGTGTACAAAACGAGAGAACTCCGCCAAACTCTCACCGAGCAGTCGGAGTACAGCATCAAAACAAAAATGTATTTTACTGCTGTTCTCGCTTTGGCTACCGTTCTGGCAAGAACTGTAGTGATGCGTCGCTGTGGCGGCTGTACGGCTTGTGAAAATGTAAATATACCGAAAAAAATGTAGTTTACCGGTACCGTTGGCATCCCTGGTCTTACTCCCCTAACGCGGACGACATTTTTATGACCGAAGAGCAAATGTCAAATTAAAAAATGACAAATGCGGGTTTTTCAGATTGGCCAAGTCGGTGCGCTACAACATTGCCAGCCTCTGAAAATACAACATCGCATTTGTTCGATAGTGTAGCTGACATTTTTTAGTTTCGAGGAAAACTAATTCAGGTGATTTTTGCGGTTTCTTCATTTTATTATTTAGTATAATATTATTGAATAACTCATAATTAAAATCTTGAGCAAATTGCGAAAATAGTAGCAATACGGAAATGCAGTAAACTAAAAAAAACAAAAAGAACATTCAATGAAGGTGGAATTTGAAGAGAAAAAAAAAACAAAAAACGGAACAAGCGAGGAAAATTTATTAAATGAGTAAGTTGAAAAAGTGACATTAAAAATGATGGAAAAGATAAATAATATGCAAATAGTCAAAAACTTACCAATATCTTTTGATATAAAAATGATGATATAAAAAATCCAAAACGGAGAAACCGCAGAAAAGGGACAAAATTAAAACAATGGAAAAGTCAAAATTTGAAAGAATGTAAACAATTTCAAGAAATAGCAAAATAAAACATTTAAAAAATGAAACAATCAAACTAAACGAAGGAGATGAAAAATGAAATTAAACAAAAATTGAAGAAATAGAAAAATATTGCAAAATGGTTAAAATAGTGAAAAAAGAGTGAACAACAAAATGAAAAATAAAATATCATGAACGAGGAAACAAGAAAAACGGCAAAAGGAAGTATGTATGCAACAAAAAATATAAAAACAAGGCTACAAAAAAGCAAACAAATATAGAAATTAGCGAAATGGATCCACTAAGACACAAAAAAAACAATAATACAAAATGTTTGAAATATTAAAGTATCGTAGCAAAATAAGAAAACATAAAACAGGGAAATGAGAAAAAAGGTAAACAGATGCTTCAAAATAGAAGAAATGCTAATAACCAAGAATGGAATAATTAGATAAAAATAAAACTATTCAAAATCAAAAAGTGGCTAAATTATTTTTCAATTGAACTAATAGAAATAGAAATAAATGGGAACAATTGGACAGAATAGGTTGAAAAAAAAACAAAAAGCTGCAGAAACAAGTATAAATAGGCCAAAACAGACAAAAGCGAAATCATATAAAAATGCAAAATCAAAATGCTAGAGGAAATGGGGAAAAATAGGAATGTTGCCATAAAGAAAAAGATTAAATAAAAAATGGGTCAAATAATAAGTAAAAGTGGAAAAAATTAAAATTTGATAGCTCTGAGAACAGAAATCAATCACAAAATGCAAAAGAATCAAAATAAAATAATGAGAAATATGTTCAAATGAAAAAGTTAAGAAAAAAGAGAAAACATTGTTGCGGCCGAACGTAATTTATGGTCGATATTCCATTTTTTCTATAAATATTATATGTAGGACATGTATGTATTGTGTCACAAATGCTGTGTGCTTTCGATCCATCCGAACGTCCAGATCTCACAAAACAAACATGGAATATATAATTTTATAAATGGGTAAAGAAGAAAAATGCTAAAGGCAATGGAACATAACATAAAGAGAAAAATAGAAGAATATTGAAAAAAATCTCATACAAAAGAAAGAGCATAAATTTCATAACAGATAAATGGTGAACAGAAAAATTCACCGCGCAAAAAATTAAAACTAAAAAAATAGAAGATTTTTTAAGCAAATGAGAGAAACCTTAAACTGAAAAATATGGAAAAAGGGTGGATAATGAAATACTGAAATACACCTATAGAAAATGAGAAAATGCTAAAATAACAGAAAATAAAAGTTCCGCTAAATAAATTAAATAATGTAATCAACTGAACAAACGGTTGAAAAAGAAACAAATAAAGCGATGGATGAAATGAAAAAACATGAAAAGATGAAACGAATTGAAAAAAATGGGACAAATTTAGAAAAGAAGCAAAAATGATAAAAATGGAAAAAATGGAAAACATGGAGCAAAATATTAATATATAAAAAAGTAAAATAAGAATAAATGGAGAAAATAGAAAGAACACAAAACCTTGATGAAATGGAAAAAACCAAAAAAACAGATATGAAACAATAAAAAAAGAAAAAAAAATGGAAATACCAAAAAAATGGAAAAATTTATTTAAAATGGGAAAGCTAGTTAAAGATGAAAAAAATCGGTTTCTCGTATTTGAATAATATTTTCAAAGTGAACACGAAAAATTATTATGGATAATTTTCGTAAATTTTCATATTTTTTATTGATTTGTGGCGTTGTTCAGAATTTGTTTCTCAAGTCCTATTTGACCAATTGAGCGTTTTCAAAGAAAGTTGCTGAGTTTTCTTATTCTTCCTAAAATTCTTTTGTGATTCGTTCAGCAGTTATGATGGATTAAAATAAGTAGAAATAGAAGTCACATATCGTCATGGAAAAATAAGAAATCGCAATTCGACTAAAGATTCTATTTAACCGAAAAATTATTATGGATAATTTTCGTAAATTTTCATATTTTTTCTTGATTTGTGGCGTTGTTCAGAATTTGTTTCTCAAGTCCTATTTGACCAATTGAGCGTTTTCAAAGAAAGTTGCTGAGTTTTCTTCTTCTTCCTAAAATTCTTTTGTGATTCATTCAGCAGTTATGATGGATTAAAATAAGTAGAAATAGAAGTCACATATCGTCATGGAAAAATAAGAAATCGCAATTCGACTAAAGATTCTATTTAACCGTATAGCTTTTAAGCAGACAAATAAACCACTGCTCGTTCAAGTTTCGAATTATTTAGCAAAATACGAATCAAATTAAATTTCGAGAGCCTGGATCTCAAAAACACTTAAGATTTTTTTCAAATAGTCGATCAAAATCCACGAGATAATTACAGTAAAGTATGAAACAGAAAGTAAATTTCAATCTTTTAAGACACAATTTACAAAACAAAAATTCTCATGTTTTTTGCCCACAGCGCGTTTAAATCGGTGACGATCTGCTTATAGGAGATATTGGGGGTCGATGGGTTAATTAGGAGGTATTGGAGGCTGCAGCGGTGATCACAAAAAAACTGTTGGGAACATGTGATGGCATCATCACAGTTCCTCGATGGCGGAGTGGTTAACGCACCCAACTAGAGACTGGGAGATTGCAGGTTCGATTCCTGCTTGAGGACATATCTTTTCTCAGTGTTTCCAATAAAGGGGAGTTTTCACCGTTTCTTCATTCTCACTGTTCCGGTCATTTTTTCTCTGTCTGTTTTCCAGTGGACACGTTCATAAAGAATCCTTAAGAAAGGAAAAAACAAAGACTCACGTCCAAACAAGGAATATGCGTTTAAATTGTTTTTGAGTTCTAAGTTTCGAAGATTTCTTTTGATTAGTCTTTCATGCAATATAAATTTTATGATATAGTTTACGATTAACTTAATGATAGAAATTGGACCATATTTGGTAATTTCTGTTTTGCCCATGACAAACCTTTGACCACAGTTCAGTTTGGTCTTATTAACTACAACACCTTAATTTTGTTATCGTTCATAAAACCACTTACGACGTCGTCATGATTTCTACAATCGAAATTACCTGCTTTTAGAGAAAAACATTTTCATCTTATTTACAAAATTCATAAGAAAACAAAAAAATCTCACGATATTTCACTAGATCACCAACTACCTTCTAATTGAGAAAGTCATATATTTGTTTTCCAAAATGCTGCAATTTAAAATTTTGGAAGCATCCAAATTAAATCATATTAATATTGAAACTAGAAATGAAATTTCAAATAAAATGCTATTGAAATAATATTTGATAGAATCATTCCTTCTGTTCAAAATCCGGCCCCCACCATAACTCCGAGCCCGGGGGAAACACCCTGTACTCCCTCCCCTCTCGGCGGCCCTGCCGATAATCTAGTAATCCGTTATATTTCGCAACTAAAATGCCGTAATAATGGGGTGTTGCATTGACCGTTATTATCTGACAAAGGTACCATCAAAACTATGAACGGCATTGAGCTGATTTTGTCATGGTATGTCATCGTTAGGTGGGGTTTCCAAAAAACAATTATAAGTTACTATAATGAAAATTGCAATTTAATCCAACACCAAATATAAGAATATATTATCAAAATGATAAGCGCCAGTACATACATTTCCAGGTAAATTTTCAAAACAAATGAAATGCACCACATAAACAAATAGTCCATTAAAATGATTAATGCCAGACTAGGGTTGTGGTACCGGTAATACCGGTACCGACAATCCCGGGAATACCGACCCATTTTTGGTACCGTAATACCGGTACTGAACAAAAGCCAGTACCGGTATTTTCGGTACTATACAATTTTTTATGACAAATATGTCAACTCTGCAGGGGGATCTGTTTCAAAACATCTTGCAGGCCGATAACGTTTAATTATATTAATTCGCCTTCTAGATAAATCGTTGAGATAACACCTTTGTGTGGGAATGAGGTGGGGCCATCATCATAGTAATTCTAGAAGTTAAAGTTTTATTAGTGACATTCTGATTGGTTTCCATTATTCACTGGGTGGCGCGTAATAAGACTATGGTCTAAGTCATGTCTGTATTTGGTTTGTTCTTAAACCTTTATCTATAATAGAACGAACGGTGATTTAATAGCTAACAGTTTTAGACTTGGTGAACTGCTTCAAATGGGGCGATTTGTAATTATTGGTGATCGGAAAATTCAGCAAAACTCCATAATTTAAAAGGAAAGCAAAGAGCCTGGATATGCGTTAGAGAATAGTAGGCAAACGACATAAAGTTCGAAACCAATTTTCAGAAAAGCAAGAGAGGAAATGCAATTAACCTGCTCGGATTTACTGCCATTCTCGCTTTGATTTACTGTTGTTAATAGGGTTTCATACATTTACCATCTATTCAAGTTGACGAAAGTCGCACCACTTAGCAGTTATTGATTTCAAAGTGGCCTAGATTTCGAAATAAAAGAAGGTGCCCTATACGAAAAATATCTTCTGTGAAATGAGTCTTGCCATTCCGAAGCAATCAAAAACAATAAACATGTTTTTTGATCAGCAAAAATCAATCATCTGAGAATAAGATCATCAGTTTGAGCATTCAATTTCAGTTTGAGTCTTTTTTCGAATTTTTAAAAAAAATATTCGAGTACCGGTACTTTACCGGTACTACCGGTACTGAGGGCTTCAGTACCGTAAGACCGGTTCTCGCCAAAAAGGGTCGGTACTGCGAACCCTATGCCGGACAGATCGTTCTGCTGTTTCACACGTCTGAGTGAATTTTCAAAAAAAAAAAAAACTATGTAAAAAAATCGAATCTTAAAGTAGTAAAAAAAATCAAACATTTTGAGTTCCGAAGAACACCAGTTGGTTCGTGCTGGTAGAATACCGAATTCAAATCGTTTTCATTAGCAACTTTTTGCCACGAAACTCACTGACGTGCAATCAAAATTATAAAACATCAGCAATGGTCATTCACTTCTAAGTAGTCCAAACTTAACAAACCTTATCAATGTGATATAACTATTTCACCGACGAAGACTGTTGGACTCCCATTTTCGGACACGGGCAGGGGAAAATCCCTCTACGCTAGTTTCCAAGTCGAAGTAATCCCCTTCTCCAAAACTGCTATGACTCAGTACATTGCTGCCGATTTGGGTTTCTTCACGTCACTTCTTTTGTAGGTACATTCGCACATACAAACACACATACATGCATATATGAATTGCTAACAACAATTTCATACTAACCGCCAGCACAGCATGGTTTCTGCTTTGCGCTTTATGCTGATGTCGCTTATTTTGCTTCAACCTTAAACTTGCTGACCAGGGGGCATCGAGGCGACATCGGATCGCCAAGGGTATATATATGTAGATACCTACTATTGTACTATGTCCGGCCAATTGAGACTGTAGAGAAAATATGCAAAAACTACTTGGCAACCCAAAAGCACGACGGTAACTGCAGAACGCGGTCAGTAAACTTTATCGAGGTGAGTTCGGCAATTGTTTTGCTTGGCTATCGCAACAATGGGGATTTTCAGTTGATATTAAATGCTAGTGTGAATTAAGCATGAATTTGTTCTTGTTAATGTATGGACGCTAAACCAACGATCAATATTTGTGTTGTCTAATTTCAAGGCAAACGACTTTTGCAGTGAGTCAATGTAAAGATTTAGATTAGTTTGAGTCGGCCAGGGGTTGTAGAGCCCTTTATAGACAGTGCGTTATAGGTTTGATTCGCTTAAGGCGCAGCGTTCCAAGTCCAAATAAAACACCAAAGCTTTTCCTTTCACTTCTGTACTATAAACTATGCTGCTTTCGATACATAATATCACGTATTAAGTCAACGAAGGTTGTGTTGAAAATAATACTCGTTCAAGATAAGATCAACATTTGTAAATACGAACGCCATTGCGCCTCTGTATCATCTTTACGGATAAGCATACATGCTCTGTATCACTGGGAATCCCTAATAAAGTAAAACTAATTCTGTGGAGTGGGGAAGCACAATGTTGTACTTTATTCAGAAAAATATTGTTTTTAGTTATTTATTGTTTATTTACGCTAAGAATTGGCTGTAAAGTCTTTTGAAACAAAAAGCGTAAATTTCTGTGTGTTTATTAATATATTTGTTGTACAAATCAAATATTAGACCCCTGCACACTAATAGATTCGGATACACAATTGCGTCAGCATTTACTGGGTTATACTAACAACCAAAAATAGGATCCGAGACGTTATGGCGTCACAAGATCTGAAAATAAAATTGCGTCAAAACATGCTAAACTATACTTATAGGAGTAGTAGGTATCCGGTATAAATGAAACAACAGCTTCCGAGGACGAATCGAGTGTTTATTTTGAGTCATAATTCTGGCAGGAACCTCAAACTGGATTAAATTTCGGATGGGCTGGAATTAGATGAAATCAATTTCAAATTTCGCGCTAAATCGTGTTCAGAGTTGGCAGCACCCACCCTCTCAGATTTTGATGAAATTTTCTGTACATCAAAACTTTATCACAAAAGCCACATTGCATACTTTGTTTTTCCAAAAATGATCTAGATTGCCTTTTGAAAAGGGCCAAACTATTTTTTACCATTTTTTTTTCAAATGGCTATAGTCTAAAAATAACAAATCCTACAAAAAATATTGTAGGAGTGATTTTCAGAAAACTAGTCAAATTTTTGAATAAAAATATTGAAAAAAAATTTTTGAGTGCATTTTTCTCGAAAACTAAACCAATGTAAGTCATAATCCTTTCAGAATCCAATAAAACTCAGTTTGTGAGAAAAGATTGTCTAATTTATCCAATAAGTATATTTTTATTATTCAAGAATCCCATTGAAATGAGTTTATGTCATTAAACAAATATACCTTTATAGAGGGTGGGCGTAGCGTAGTTGGTAAATCGATTGCATTGTACGCAGCGCATCTGGGTTCGAGCCCCGACCCCGTGCATAGGGTTAGAAATTTTTCATAAGAGATTTTTCTAACCCGAAGAGGCGAACCTCTATAATCGAAATAAAAAAAATCCTTTATTACTTTTTTATTTTCTTGTTTAGTTTTGAGGAAGGATCACGTGACAAACCCGTTAACGTACAAATGCTTGAGCCCTTCGCTACCATTGACGGCACATACACGCGCGATCTCGCAAACGTGATAACCTCCCGGTGATCAGGAGAACGTCTCAGCGCTTATAAATTTTCAAACGCGTTCTCAAGCGTGAACCTAACAGCTCCTGCGCTCACACGATGATGAATCGGTCACTTCCGGAAGTTTCTATCTCTGGTATCAGCAGCCTAGGTGCCTTCAATAAAATCAAATAAAAATGAAAGGTCTCATATCCACTGGACGACATGTTCCATGGCGACATGACCGGGAACTTCAGTGATATGGGGTATCTCGCTCCCTATCAGAATGTGAATTGTTCACTGTAAATATCAGAATGACGGTCCGCGTGACCATCCAAGAACGCACGTGAATATGTAAATGGCCACACGGTTATAAAATCGAGTTTTGTATACACGAAGTCAAATGCACGCGAACACACGCGACAAACTCGTTAACATACGAACGCTTAAGCGATCAACCACGCACACTTACACCCGCGATCGCGCAAACTTGATAACACCCCGATAATAAGATAAACGTTTGAGCGCTTACGAAGTTTCAAACGCGATCTCGAACGTAGCCCTTCAAACGTCCGTGGTCGCGCCATCATGAATCCGTCACGTCCGGAAATTATTTCGCTCTGTCCTAGTAACTTAGGAACTCTAGTGATATGGAAGATCCTACTTTCTTCTAGCGTCTAAATCGTACACCAAAAAATTAGTGTCAGATTCACAGTTCGCGCGCGATCATCCACGCGAATGTGCAAAAGGCACACGGTTATAAAATCGAATTTATGCACGCGAAGTTACATACACGTTAGCACACGCAACATACAAAGGCACACTGGATTAAACACGTTAACGTACAAATGCTTGAGTCTTTCGCGATAATACACGCGATCGCAAAATCTCTACGCCCACATATATCTGAACCGTACGATGAATATCACATTGAGAATCACGGCCCGCTGCAACTAGCCTTAAGCAGTGTTTTAGTGGGCGCCATTGCCTGTCTCGTCCGCAATTGTAGTGTGTGATTCTGACGGGGAGCACTTTCGTGAACCTCTATCTCTACAGCTCCAGTAGGACAACTCTCGAGAAAAAAAAAAGATTTTTGAACAAAAAAAGGATTTTTAAACATTTCAGTTCCACAAAATTGTAACCGTCATAAAAATACACAAGTGTATTGAACCGATTAATTAGATTTATCGAACAGTTCTTGAGTTATTCTCATTGTTTACTTTGAAAAAGGCCTACTTTGTATTCCCCCCCCCCCGGTTGAGGGGTTTGACGGTATTGCAAACATCATCGAGCATATTGCGTGAATCAGTGCTAAAGAACCTCTGACAGACAATTGTTTTAAGATAGTAATGCATCGAGGAGACCGAGAGAGATTATGGGCCTTTTTTATGTGTGGTGTTGTTTCATACTCCGCACCTGCTCAAACAAACGACCACTGGTCTCAGTGCGCTGGAGTGATCGATGTGAATTGATTTTTGCCTCGGGCCGTGTTTGCAAACATTATTCCACAGCTTAATGGCGGGCGATTCAATCTTTTAAATCAAACCATTTTTTATTTCATTTTTCATTTGGCACTGCTCAATGCGTTAGTGGTTGATCTTTTATATATTTTATAAATGGAGAAAATAAAGCAAACATAATCAAATATTAGTGGCTGTCCATCAGAACTACTTGCGCGTAACTTGCCATTACAATTGAAGACCTTTTTGCGACGTTGTATACGTCAATATCGTTATCGTTTGTACTGCCTTGATGTACATTAATACTTCCATCGTTAATGCTGCCTTTGGTGCATGCTGTTGATTTTGGAGTACTGGATGCAGCTTTTGCCTCTGTCATTATAACGTGTATGGATTTTTCTTATTGGTTTCACATGGTTTTCCGTAATGTGCCGTCTGATCGCAGAACTGGTACGTAATTTTTGTTTTTTATTTCGATTATAGAGGTTTTAACCTTAGGGTCATTCGCCTCTTCGGGTTAGAAAAATCTCTTATGAAAAATTTCTAACCCTATGTACGGGGTCGGGACTCGAACCCAGGTGCGCTGCGTACAAGGCACTCGATTTGCTAACTGCGCTACGCTACCCCAGTTGGTACGTAATAAATAGTCCTTTACAAATACAAAGAGTTGTCTGTTCAGTGATACCGCATTGTGTTCCATTTTCCAGGAAGGAATGGGTCATCCAGCCGCATTCTTACAACAAAAACATCATTGAGGACACCTCGAAAGTAGCTTCTGGCCTAACTTCTCCGAAATATGACAATAATTTATCATTGCATCATTGCACCTACGCGGTGCCAGAGAATGTAGCCGTACCTCAATTTTCCCATTGCCTGTTTACACGAGGATTTCAATTCGATAGTTATCACACTTAACCACGTGTTTTAGGTTGGTATTAAAACTGAATCTTTTTGCCTGGTTGCATTGTCTTTGTGTTTAAAGGGTGACCCACATCAAATTGCATCACGAAAAAAAAAACGCTGTAAAAAATTACCTAGTGTTTTCAAACTTTGAGACAATAAAATATAACCTATTAGTAAGCTTTTGACATATTTATTTTATTGAACTTCAATACCATAACCGTACGCATCTTACGCTTAACTTCATTTAATAGGTTCTGTAAAACATCTGGCCGCAGCTTCTTCTGTATGGAAGCCCACTTTTTCTTCATATCTTCCTCCTTGGGAGCAGATCGCTTCCCAAATCATGTATTTTTGGCACACTTTAAATGTTTCTGGATCCTTATTTCCGGAACACCAAACCAGTGCTGGACGGCGAAGAACAGTAGCCCCGAAACCTGCCGGAAGTCCACCTTGACGTAAGTCTCATAATCCATGATGAGACAATGAGGCTCCGTCTGGGTGTACAGGGCCCGTGACTTTTCCACCGTATTTGGCCGATCGTCACGATTTGGAGCCTTCTGCACTTTGTACGTATGCGGTCCCTCCCGGTTCATAGCACTTTGAATAAAAAAATGGGACAGATTCAATTTTTTGGCCACATCCCTGACCGAATCATTGGGATTCCGCTTAAACGCTTTCACTACACGCTTGTGATTCTGATCACCAATAGAACATCCATTCTGACCGCATTTCTCCTTCCGTTCGATGCTCAGAGTTTGATAGTGACGTTTAATCACACGACTAACCGTTGACTACTCAATACCGAGTTGTTTTCCGATATCTCGATGAGAGAGTTGATGATTTTCCAGGTGCTTGCACAAAATCTATTCGCGACGTTTCTTTTCGGGTGAATTTTCGAAAATCTAACACCGATAAAAATATAGTGTAAACAATACACTCTAAACTACTTCTACCTAAATTTTCAAGAGAAAATATCCAGTTTTTCTTCAGTGCTTTTTCCGTTATTTTATGTGACACCCTTTAGTAATTTTTCCTATTCAAAATAAATCAATTTCTTGATAAATAATTTTATTTGTTGATTAAACCATACCCTTTAATTTGAATGGACGACTGTAATGGGCCCTATTTCTCGGCGTGTATTTTATAATAATAAAATATATTTTGAAGTAGAATACTTATAATGTTTCAATATAGGAGTCCCGTTTCAAAAAATTTTGCCGGAATTTTATCCGATTTTTTGAACGTGAATATCTGCCGTTGTACTGAATGAAAAATTAAGATTATTGCGCTATCTGATTGGAAATATGTACAACAATTTTGTATCCAATTCCGTAGAATGTACAATTACTGAAAAGAACGGAAATAATGGATTTTATGAAAGCAGTAATTATCTGTAATTATGATTGGTCGGTACAATTCGACCAAGCAGCGAGCGTTGCTAGGACTTAGTTTGTGTTCTGGCGTTGCACACAGGCGTAACTAGAACAAATTCTTGGTTAATAACCAAAAAAAAATTTTCTTTTGTTTTTTTATTTAGTTATATTTTTTTGATACTTAAAAGCATACTGTATATTGTGGCAAAATAAAGAGTATGTCAAAATATGCTAAAGATTTTTTGCATGGATGCAAAATGGTGATATTTTAAGGGTTTTTAATCATTTTTTATTATATATCCAACAAAATCGCTTTCAAATGATGATGACTGTAATAAATAAGACAATATTATAACAAACGTAATAGAACACAACTATTTGTATAACCTCCGCTTGAAAATAACCAAAAATAGTAGTGTTGCTGTTTGTTGGACCAGCTTTAAAAACACCTTTTTTAAACAAGTTATTCCAAATTTGAATGATAAAAAGTTACACTATACGGCAAGATCCGGCAAAGTTGCTGAAACAACATTACAAAACAAGATTCCGGCTATTTAAAAAACATTCAATCTCTTCCGATCTTTTCCGATCCACAAATTCCAAGCGATTTGAAAATATTGATATCTTTACTAATTTGAGGTACGCCAAAATGCTGTAGGGTCAAAAACTATGTTTGGCAAAATGAATCTTTATGAATATGTGCACAGGTATCCCTTTTCTTCTTCCTTTTCCACTGACCAACTATTCATGCAGTGGAAAAAACAAATGTATTCACAAAGATCGCCTCGAAAATACTAGTATTCAGGAGGATCTAGAAAATTGACCGCTGCACTGGTAAGTGCATTCACTACACGCTTGTGATTCTGATCACCAATAGAACATCCATTCTGACCGCATTTCTCCTTCCGTTCGATGCTCAGAGTTTGATAGTGACGTTTAATCACACGACTAACCGTTGACTACTCAATACCGAGTTGTTTTCCGATATCTCGATGAGAGAGTTGATGATTTTCCAGGTGCTTGCACAAAATCTATTCGCGACGTTTCTTTTCGGGTGAATTTTCGAAAATCTAACACCGATAAAAATATAGTGTAAACAATACACTCTAAACTACTTCTACCTAAATTTTCAAGAGAAAATATCCAGTTTTTCTTCAGTGCTTTTTCCGTTATTTTATGTGACACCCTTTAGTAATTTTTCCTATTCAAAATAAATCAATTTCTTGATAAATAATTTTATTTGTTGATTAAACCATACCCTTTAATTTGAATGGACGACTGTAATGGGCCCTATTTCTCGGCGTGTATTTTATAATAATAAAATATATTTTGAAGTAGAATACTTATAATGTTTCAATATAGGAGTCCCGTTTCAAAAAATTTTGCCGGAATTTTATCCGATTTTTTGAACGTGAATATCTGCCGTTGTACTGAATGAAAAATTAAGATTATTGCGCTATCTGATTGGAAATATGTACAACAATTTTGTATCCAATTCCGTAGAATGTACAATTACTGAAAAGAACGGAAATAATGGATTTTATGAAAGCAGTAATTATCTGTAATTATGATTGGTCGGTACAATTCGACCAAGCAGCGAGCGTTGCTAGGACTTAGTTTGTGTTCTGGCGTTGCACACAGGCGTAACTAGAACAAATTCTTGGTTAATAACCAAAAAAAAATTTTCTTTTGTTTTTTTATTTAGTTATATTTTTTTGATACTTAAAAGCATACTGTATATTGTGGCAAAATAAAGAGTATGTCAAAATATGCTAAAGATTTTTTGCATGGATGCAAAATGGTGATATTTTAAGGGTTTTTAATCATTTTTTATTATATATCCAACAAAATCGCTTTCAAATGATGATGACTGTAATAAATAAGACAATATTATAACAAACGTAATAGAACACAACTATTTGTATAACCTCCGCTTGAAAATAACCAAAAATAGTAGTGTTGCTGTTTGTTGGACCAGCTTTAAAAACACCTTTTTTAAACAAGTTATTCCAAATTTGAATGATAAAAAGTTACACTATACGGCAAGATCCGGCAAAGTTGCTGAAACAACATTACAAAACAAGATTCCGGCTATTTAAAAAACATTCAATCTCTTCCGATCTTTTCCGATCCACAAATTCCAAGCGATTTGAAAATATTGATATCTTTACTAATTTGAGGTACGCCAAAATGCTGTAGGGTCAAAAACTATGTTTGGCAAAATGAATCTTTATGAATATGTGCACAGGTATCCCTTTTCTTCTTCCTTTTCCACTGACCAACTATTCATGCAGTGGAAAAAACAAATGTATTCACAAAGATCGCCTCGAAAATACTAGTATTCAGGAGGATCTAGAAAATTGACCGCTGCACTGGTAAGTGCATAGATGCCAAATAGTCCCAAAAACCAGTTATTTTCTATTTGTAGTTCATATTAAGGCATAATAACAGCAATAGCCGCAATAAATAGTTTTGACCAGGATTCGACCCCAGTTACTCCTCTGTGCGTTGTAAGTGTAGCAGCTGCTGCGTTTCATGTCGGCTCGCATTCTCCGGTGACTGCTACCAGGCGCTAATAGCATTTCATTCCAATGATACACTGACGTAGTGGCGTGCCAGTTTCATGCATACACAGATGACGCAACGATGATACACCACAGAAAAAGCAGAAAGCTCTTTCTTTCGGAGCTATATATATGGATTGGCGATGGGGTGGTTTGATGCGAGAGAACCGTGCTCTCTAGCTATTTAAGATATACGTGGCGTCCGGTGCGTGTTCAGATAAATTCACCAGAGTGCACCGTGGCGAATTTATCTGTGTATTTCCTCTGGCAAGCGGTTGTGCGGGTGCGATTGACGATTTGATAAACACTGGTTGTTTCGTTGTGTAAAGAAGACGGTGTTGGATTATTAGATGCTGATATTATGATTTATATGGGTTACTTATGATTTATATGAGTTACTTATAATTTATATGAGTTACGTTGATATTAAGCTTTGATATGAGTTACGTTGATATTAAGATTTGATATGAGTTACGTTAATATTAAGATTTGATATGAGTTACTTCGTAAAGCTTATTTACGAGTTATGGAGCATTTTTACACTGCCCGGCAAAACTTCAAATGCTCGGTCCTCGAGGAAAACTGGGAAAAAGTTTTACATATCACCATGCTATAAACATAGTGAAATAAATTTGCGTAAAACCAGACTAATTGTATAACAGGTTGATGCATGACGGGATTTTTACATGCACAATAGGGCTGGCTTATTTTATATGCACTGTACTTGTGCACATGTGCGGGGGTAAACTTCACCACAACAAGGGAGCATAATTCACTACAAAAACGGGACAGAAATCTCGTTGGACAAACCCTTAATTTTTTTTATTCATTTCGTTTATTTGATAGGCACAAATGTGCTTGTTTTTACATTTTGGATATTTTAAAACTAGGTGGTTACAATGTTAAAGTATTTTTTTTAAAGAGAAAAATTTTACAGCTATCTTAAGACTAGAAATAAGATTCTACATACAAGAGAGGGGGCAAAAGATTTCTTTATGAAAAATTTTAAAACAAGGAATTCAATAGTAATAGTTTTTTAGGAAATATTTACAGTTATCTTAAAACTAACAATATAGTTTGGTATACAAAAGGGGGAACAAATATTTATGAAAAATTTCACAGGTGTTTTAAAACTAGGGATACAATTCTATTTACAAGATGGGGAACAATAATTTTAACAAAGAGGTAAAATTACAACTATCTTAAAACTAGGAATACGGAATACAAATTTAAACTTTTTACCGGAGACTTATGCTTGGTAATATCTTGACCAGGGGGGCTTATTTCCAAAATCGGTGTAGAAGCAGTTGTATCAAGGACAGAGGAGAGAAGGCGTAGATGGTGACCTGGAGAGAAGAGCAAAACGTGCAACTTTCAGGCAAACGGGAGATCAGCGAAACAAATTAGCGCCTCAGTCTAGTAGGTCGGATGCCTTAATTTTGTTTTCTGTCGGGATTTCACAAAAGTGTAGCTTTAATTCGCCTTAGGTTATGCAATTATTAGACTTCTAAAACAATTTTTCTATTTTAGATTAAAAGACATTATCTACCCATTAATGTCAGAGACATAACCGAAATGAATCTTTTCAGGGTTACCATATGAGGATACATATGTTTGAATATCTTAGATTTCTATGTATGTAGAAAAACAAAATAACTGGTTTTAATCAGGGATTGTAATTCTCTCTCACTCACGCGAGAAGTAGCTTATCCGATGTCCAACTTTTCCGAGATAAGATGAGTCGCAAAATTCTCCGTGTCCAGAAATAGCGTGAGAATGATTTTCCGGATAAAATTTATTTGACGTTTTTCTTCTCACCGGAGAAGGTGATAAAATTTTAATTTCGTGGAAATCGATAAAAGCTTCCAAAAATACACTTAATCACAAAGAAAAGCGGCACAGAAGTATGATAGACTTGTTTTATCGTGTTTTGGAATACCGACAGCAAAGCAGGGAACACAAAAAGGATACCGTGATAAACTCATTCACTCATTCTCTGGCTGTTTTATTTATCCGGAGAAATAACACGTTGTATTTATCCGGAGAAGTTGTGTGAGTGCCAATAACTTTTCGTGCGAAAATGTGAGTTTTTATTGTCGCAGTAGCAAACTATCCGGGCGCATTTACTCATATGAGCGATAAATGCAATGCCTGGTTTTAATACAACCCACCAGAAGATATTCAAAATTGTAGCATTCGTATTGACAACCTAAAATGTATTCTACTTTACTCCAGTTATGTCTCTGACATTATCCACCCATCTTTTGTTGCTATATTTTTGAGCATTCCATTTAGCAATATTGTACTCACCGCAAAATACGTTTTTAGAGATGACTATTACCTTTATTTTAACTAAAGTTTACAGTATTCACAAAATCAGTTGAAACTTCAAGATTTTTTCCAATTCGCTTCTACCACAAATTTTTTTAATGAGGCAAATGAATATAAGATATTACAATTAACTATGGTTTTTTTTGTATTAGTATCTTAAATTTTTCTGCTATCTCTACCCACATATTTTATTTTCATTTAAAAATGAAGGCCCCCAAAATATACTGGGATGTTGGCGCACCTGACCCCCCCCCTCTTGTCAGGCCTAAGAATAAACCAAGAGTATAAGCAGAAACATTTTAAAAAGTCGAGTGAAGTGCTTGGAATGTGTCAAAAAACAGCATATAGCGAATTTCTCACTACTCCTGATTCAGCAAAGCACGCGGGCGTGGGTAAAATATTGCTCTTAATTATCAGTACACATCAAAATTAAATCCAGATAATACGTACAAAAACTGATCACCAGTAAGATAAGCTTTTTATCCTATGATTAAGCTAATTTATTGAGTTTTTATATTTGACCGTCAACATTAAACAGCACCGGATTGAACTGCATGATTTACGCATACAGCCGTTTGACTGACTTAGGCAAGACAAACTACACAATTCCAGTTTGAACTGAACATGCTTTGCGCAACCTTCCGATTTAGAATGATTGGTGTAAGTTACCGATTTAGCCGTCTCAAATGTGGAAACTCGAAAGTGAATGAATAATGATACATACTTTATTCCTTTTTGACTAAGAGGGAATTTGCTTGCAGCCTATGTTACTAGAAGCATAAAGAAAAAGTAGCTAGAGACCCAACTGTGAGGAGTCACTGTATCAGCTCATTACTTCAGATGCGGTGGCGGTTGGATGTACTAAAATGAACAGAAAGTGCGCATTTTTTAATACCTACTATGGTTGGGTAAAATGAGCGGGTATTGTTATCTGCTTCATTGTGGGCACATTTCTACACCCATTCGTCTCCAGTTAGCGTTTTAGGTGTCACTGGAAGTTCTTTAGAAAATCAAATACTGCAGTTTACTGAAATTCAACGTGGCACTATGGAATATTATTATAAGTGTTAGACGGAAGGGATACTTACAACGCTTTCGTTTCTATGTGGTGCAAAACCGTTGTAGTACAAATTGAGATAGATAAGATCCAAGTTTGAATGAGTATAGTATAGTAGGTGAAGTGTAATATAAAAATATAAAAATGCCATTAGTAAGCCAAAGTAATGCCAAACACTAAGCAGTAGTCATGTTGACTACTTTTTTCCTGTATTTTCAGATTACATTCTATATCTTACCATTCTTTCTTACCGATATAAAATCAACCCCTTCCAATTTTCCCTTTTGAAAAATCACAGCTTTTCCGCTTTATACCTACGAAAAGGGCAACGACCAACCAACGCGTTTCGAGCAACATTCATAACCTATCCTGCATGTCTCCGTTACGGCACAGCCAGCAGCCGTTCTATTTAGCACTTGAGCTGCCAAAGTCCTTTGCAGACATGCTAATACATCTATAAATACACATGTATGAGTGTTGTCTGCGCTCAGATGATGGGGTTAAAACATTCTCCAGCTCAGCTGTAGTTCTTGTACATAGCTATAAGAATCAGTCAGAGTTCCGGTCTACCGGTGAGGGTAGTTAGACCGGTTATATGTTTGTAGAGTGGTGCTGTGCACACGAAGACCAGAAACGGTGGCCATTCATTTCCGGCGAAGCTACTACCACGAGTCAAAGGCTGCATGATGGCGAATGGCGACCTTCATGAGGCACAGTGGCTCGCCGGAAAGATTTACGCTATGGCGCTTATTAGCGGAAAGGAATGTAATAGTTTGCTTATTTTAAAGTAACACACGTTTTTATGTGTAACTGATGAGTATATATAATATATCGATATTCAATTTATCAATTAATCAAATCACGGCGAACAGCTTAAACCTTTGAGCAAAAATCTCGATTCCAAACATAACTTCCCAGCAAAAAGTCACAAAATCGATTGCAATTCAATTTACTGAATGCTCCCAGCCATTAAATATGTATGTACCTAGATACTACGCATTTGCATTGCTTAGAGCGGTTTGCTCATTTTTTTGTTCACCTGGGCCGTTTGTCCCCTTGAATTGATAGGATGTTGATAGTACATCTGACTGATAAAGCTCGATAATGGATTGCAAGCACTCGACTTTATCTGTATCATTCCTAACAACCTGACAACGTGGGGAACTGGCTAATCTACAATGCAAAGAAAGCACTTACTTTAATTTCCCATTCCTCAGCACTTTCACAACACACTACATCATTGAAAGAGAACCATTTTCAATGTCAACTATTTTTTGCGCTTTAGCTCCCACAACTAATTTAATAATTGAGACTACGCCTACAATGAGTTGGCTCAATTATCGCAATCAAACTGGTCAATTTGTCGAGCTAAAAACTAAGCATTATCAAGCAAGTTTCGCTAACCACATGGTACACCTCTTCCTGCTACAAGCCGAGTTCTACATGCCACGTGCTGAATGTTTTGCACTAAGAATTATTATGTTCATAGAAACTCGTGGTTTGTTTCTCGTCATAGAAAACATTAGGTCTGTCACGTCCGTGCATAAACTGTAGATTACTCATCGTTCGCAAAGGATAGTAGTTCAGCTTCATCACGCTTGCGGCTCTCGTGTTCGTGCTGGAATCTTTCCTAGAAGACATCCTGATTTGGGCCTGTGTGTACCTACGGCATACAGGGTACATTTACGTTTAATATCCACGTGGGCTGATGTCATTGTAGGGGATTGTATTTCGTTCGATGACGATTTCAAGAAGGAGCGTACCCAGAGAACTGGGTTGATTATTCCATATCACTTCCCATTGCGCGATGTTATTATACCAGCCGCTGCTGTATGAAACGAGCATTTATACTCAGCACAGCAGCATGACAAGCCTGAAAGTGTTGAACAACTACGACGCGGATATACCGGGACCATGATAAGAGTCTATTTTAAGCCAGCTTCATTCGTAGAGAAATTCTACGTTGACTACAATACCGATTGGATACGCCTACTTATATCGTTTCTGCTTTAGGGTAAAATTGACTCAGTTACGAACCTAGCTGCTGTTAAACTATTTGTTTGGGGCCACTTTCGAAACTAGGTTATGAACTGAAATCGGAATGGGTTCTAACCTCAAATATATTTCAGGTCCGCTCACATCACAGATGTATTTCGCTGTATTTGCTCCTCAACCGAGTGATCTTCTTCCGGGCAGGAAACAACTTTTTTTAAATGATACTGGGGATTTCTCGAGTTCGGGCGTAAAGATATTCGGCCGTATCAGAAATATCGAAAATTCGCTTTGATAAGATTCAAGTGGTGGTAGATAGTTTGAATCAGGCAAATGATAAACCGGATCTTTACGAAGGAGTACAGAGTATATATACCAGCTAACCTGATTGAAATAAGTGGGGTCGTTTACAATTCGCGTTTGAAATGCGCAGATCTGCTGGCGAACGGGGGTGACTGTTATAAAGATATCATGCTTCAGTTAGTGAAGATACTAGACTGCAAATTACCGGAAGAGGACATATATGAAGTCAGACCGGATGATCTTTGTCGGGTCTGCTTTACTTAACTATCTCCAACAATTGGACACGCAGCCTTCCATGGTAGCAATATGATTCGTTGTGGGGAATGCGGTGGGAATCATGTAGATGTGTAAGAGATGTTTTTGTGAAAGAAATGTCTAAAAGAGTCACGACTGTGTGGGACATCCACATGATTTTTCGACATGTCCCGCGTACAAACAGCGCGAGGAGAAATTGAAGCGTCTCATTTAGGGACACTCTAAGTGATCTTTTGCATGAATATTAAAGAGATCTAAGCAACTGGCCACTACTAACATCTTCACCAACTTGTCTACTGACGAATTCAGCTCTGATGAGCCCCAGGAGGGAACATCTTCTGATGTGCCTAGAAACAATATAAAAAGGACAAACATTTCCTACCTTAACTTTAGGTGTAAAGGCTAGAAGGTGTCTTCCAAAAAGAACTACTCGAAGAAGTACTGGTGCAAAACCGAAGCGAGTACCTCCTGGTCTTAGAAACCTGAGCTCAGAAAAGGAGTTTTCAGCACTTCCTGGGACATCAAAAACCCCAAGTACTCCCATATCTCAGCCAGACAAAGAAACCAGGCTAATGCATCGAACGAGGTCACGGATTGGATCACTGTACTTTAAAATTTTAATAAACAATTTAAAGTGCCTTCACCTTGTGCGAAGTACGACTTACTTCAGAAATAGAGATAACTTTCACGATTCAATATTATTCGCCTGGATCCAGAAGACTCTTATTAGTACATTAGGAGATCAAAATGTGCTATTCTTTCAATCGAATCGACCTCCCCACGACTTCAGGCATTGAAGTTGTCGCTTGCAAAACTGGAAGGAGCTTAGCATTGCTAAATTTCCCAAAAAACACAAGTTGGCCAGCGATGGCTTTGCGATATTGCGGAGCACCTCCCTGAACCGAGGCTAATTTTAAAATTCCGATTCCCGCAGCGCGCCTATGTTCCTTAGACTTGGCTGTCTGTTCAACATCGCTGCGGATAGATTTAACGTGGTAATCCCTGATCCCCACGGTAGCGACTATTTGTCCATCATAACTACTATTGTTAACGGTTCATGGTCACCGAATACAATTAATATTTCGTATGACCTCATTTGAAATATTGTTTGAAAGCGTTACGTGTCCACGATATTCGACGATATGGAAGCCACACAATGCTCCAGAGGAAGAGTACGGGTTTTTGGTTGGCGTGATTCAAGCTCAGTCTAATCGCGTAACAGTCGCGAACTCCTCGCGGACAGTCTCCCAACCCATGGTGGGACAAAGAGTGCTCAGACGTACACACGGATAAGGCCGTCGCGTATAAATCCTTCCTGGACGACGGGTTACCTGCTAGCTATCGACAGTACGCGACGTGAGAAACGCGAATGAAAAGCTTGATGAAAACCAAGAAACGTAGTTACGGGCGCCGGTTCGCTAATGGACTAACATGTGAAACATCGCTGAGCACACTTTGTAGCGCGGCCCGGTGTGTGCGAAACCGAAATAGTACTAACGAGAGCGTGGAATATTCAAACCGTTAGCTATTCAATTTCGCCGAGAAGATATGTCCGGATTCCGCTCCGGCACAGAAGATCTACCAGGCCGCGTCTCGTCACCATACAGCGAACGAAATACTTTCTTCGATGGTGGAGTTTTCACTTGCTCCCTTATCATATAACAATAAATTCCCAGGACAAGACAGAATCAAACTAAACTTGTTGCAGAGTCTGCCAGACTCTGCCAAAAGACACTCGTGGAATTTATTTAACAGGTTTCTTGATGGTAACATTGTCCCACATTATTGGATACAACTGAGTGTCATCGCCATCCAAAAAAGCAGGAAAACCAGCCTCCGACCACAACTCGCATCGACCAATTGAAATGCTGTCCTCTATCCGGAAGTTGATCGGGAAATTGAGTCGAAGCAATTGGTGTATTGTCAGATACATATATGATATCAGTTTTCTTGGATATTAATCAGTTTCTATCAACATTCCTGCACCACTGCTAAACTTATTGTCGGAGAAGCACAAACCTTTTTCGCAAGGTGATTTATCATGATTTAGCCACATGGGCCTTCCCCAGGGCTCAAGTCTAAGCGCCCTAGCCTACAAATTTAACGTGAATAACATTGACAAACTATTGCTCAAACACAAACCTGAATATCTTCCCGAAGCGACCTCCCTGTTTTCTAGTTGTTTGCTAAAATCAATAATCTCGTTAAAAATTGCCCAACTTTACTACTACACGTAAAATAGCTCTAATTGACCCCACTAATCCTAATAAAACTCAATCATTCCCTCTAGTATATCAAACGGTATTACTAGTATTAAGATGGTTGTAAAATTATTCTCCTTAGTTTAATATAATTAACTGTTGCAATAATCTTTTTTGCTAAAAAAATCTACTGTATTATCACTCATGAAAACAATTCTTATATATACTTAACAATACAATATATTGACGAATTTCGCGCTAAATCGTATTCGGAGTTGGCAGGACCCTCTTAGATTTTAATGACACTTTCTGTACATGAAGACTTTGTCACAAAAAGCCACTTTGCATACTTTGTTTTCCCAAAAATGATACAGACTGTCTTTTGAAAGGGTCAAACTGTTTTTACCCATGTTTTTTCAAATGGTTATAGTCTAAAAATGACAAATCCTACAAAACAATATTGTAGGAGTGATTTTCACAAATTTAGTCAAATTTTTGAATAAAAATATTGAAAAAATTCTTCATCGACTCCTACACTGAAAAAAATCGATGTTAAAATTTAAAGTCCATTTACAAAAAAACCCTATCTTTGATTTGGATGAAATTTTGTTTCAAGATAGGTAATTATGTTCCCTACCTACCGTCAAAAATTCAAGTTGGGCACTTTCAAAGAAAAAAAGGTTTTTGAAAAAAACTTTTCCTTATCCAAACTGAATTTGTTTAAATGTATTTTTATTCAGGATCCATAGCCCAGAGACCAGAACATAGAACCCAGATTCCATAGCCCAGAGTCCCGAGGAGAGGGATCGGAATCTAGAGTCGAGAGTCCTTAACCCAAAATACGGAGGCGAGTCTAGAGTTCAGAATCCAGAGTTCGGTGCCGAGAATGCAGAGTTCAGAGTCCATAGCGCAGCGATCAGAACCCACAGTTCCCAAGACAGAGCTCAGAGTCCAGAATCCAGAGTTACGAGTGCAGAGTTCAGAGTCAAGAGTTCAGGGTGCAGATGCCAGAGTCCAAAAACTAAAGTCCAGAGCCCAGTGACCAGAAACAAGAGTGTAGAGTTCTTATCCCAAATACTGATCCCAGAGTCCTCAGCAGCAGCAGAGCCCAAAGTCCAGAGCCCCTAACCCAAAATAGTGAGACCAGAGTTAAGAGTATAGATTACAGAGCTCAGAATCCAGAATTCAGAGGTCAGATTCGATAATCCAGAGTCCCGAGGAGAGGGATCAGAATCTAGAGTCGCGAGTCCTTAACCCAAAATACTGAGGCGAGTCTAGAGTTCAGAATCCAGAGTTCGGTGCCGAGAATGCAGAGTCCAGAGTCCATAGCGCAGCGATCAGAACCCACAGTTCCCAAGACAGAGCTCAGAGTTCAGAATCCAGAGTTACGAGTGCAGAGTTCAAAGTCCAAAAACTAGAGTCCAGAGCGCAGTAACCAGAAACCAGAGTCTAGAGTTCTTATCCCAAAATACTGATCCCAGAGTCCTCAGCAGCAGCAGAGCCCAAAGTCCAGAGCCCCTAACCCAAAATAGTGAGACCAGAGTTAAGAGTACAGATTCTAGAGATCAGAGCCCAGAATTCAGAGTTCAGATTCGATAATCCAGAGTTTGGATTCCATAGCCCAGCGACCAGAACCCAGAGTTCCGAGTTCATAATCCAGAATCTAGAGCTCAGAGACCAGAGACGAGAATCCTGAGACCAGAGTCCTCAACCCAAAATACTGAGCCCAGTGTTCAGAGCCCAGAATCCAGAATCAGGAGTCCCGAGTAGAGAGCCCACAGTCCCGAATCCCGAATGCAGAACCTAAAGTTCAGAGTCCAGATTCCAAAGTAAAGGATCAAGACCCCAGAGATTACAGTTCAGATACTAGAGTCCATAGCACAGAATAACGAGGCCAGAATCCGGTGGCCAGAATACAGCGTGAAGAGTACAGAGTTCACAGTCTGGAATCTAGACTGACTGGGTATTTTCGGAATGGTCTTGACGAGTAGGTGCCATAAATTTATGTCTGGCGCTATGTAGAAATCCAAGATGGCGACTTCCGGACGTAAATTATTACGATTACACTTTGGATTGCTTATCTTTGCACAGTGCTTGATACTGTTTAACTTATACAATTGATAATGATAATTTTACTAGAACTGCTCTTCACAACTGTTGTTACTACACTGGCCTTGGTGTTATAGTACTGTTATTTGGTAAAATGAGTATTGATACAGGCAAGGTACAGGTAACCAGGGTAATATGCCAAACGAATACCAAATTCGTTACTGATACTTTTTGCATGTATCAGGAAACTAGCTGAGATGGTTATGACTTTCATTGGTTTAGTTTTCGTTTTCAAATAACTTTTTTCTTTGACAGTGTCTTGAATTTTTGACGGTAGGTAGGGAACATAATTACCTATCTTAGAACAAAACTTCATCCAAATCAAAGATAGGGTTTTTCTGTGAATCGACTTTAAATTTTAACATCAATTTTTTTTTTCAATGTAGGAGTCGATGAAGATTTTTTTCAATATTTTTATTCAAAAATTTGACTAATTTTGTGAAAATCACTCCTACAACATTTTTTTGTAGGATTTGCCATTTTTAGACTATAGCCATTTGAAAAAAATTGGTAAAAAATGATGGACCCTTTTCAAAAGACAGTTTATATCATTTTGGGAAAAACAAAGTATTCAAAGTGGCTTTTTGTGACAAAGTTGTCATGTACAGAAAGTTTATCAAAACCCGACAGGGTGTTGTCAACATTTGTTCGAATTGGCGCGAAAATCGTCTATTATCCCCTTTGTATATCGAAATGTATCCCTAGTTTTAAGATAGCTGTAAAATTTCCTTAGTTTATTATAAAAAATAATATGTAATCTCATAGTATTAGAAAATTTGAAAGGTAAAACAAATATATTGGCTCCTTCAAGCTAATGCAAACGCGCCAAATAAACGAACTAAACAAAAAAGTAATACATGCATCAAATTGTGACAAACTGCAACAATGATCAACATTTCATTTCTACACAAAAAGTCCATAAAACAAATCCATGCATAACCGACCCAAGAGGAAATCTCGGAGCGCTTGGTTACACAAATTCTTCCTTGATCACGAGCCACGTTACATATAGACGTGAATCGTAAGCTGACAACGCTGCAATCGTGCTCTAATGCACCTCTACCTGTTGCTGCTTTGCCAAACATGTCTATATCACATAAGCTCACGGTTTGCGTGCATTCGGGCTAGCCCGAACAGATGATTTTTATTTACCATCACTTTCGACCGGCTCTTCCTTGCTCAGCGGGGCTCGCGTCATCCGAAAATGAGCGATAAGATAGAGTGGCGGTATGTACATATGGGACAGGTATGGCCACAGTCAAGTGTGGCGCTGCATTTGGCATTTTATCTCACACTTTCACAACCGCGGGAGATACAACATCACCTATTGCGCCAAGTTTGTTTTTATTCATAGAAACGCCTGGGCTATTCAGCAGAGCCGAGCTGCGCGCCTGTTTGAATGGCTTATCTATGGCGATTCTTTCGCACTCGTGGAATACAGAACATGTAAAAACACGAGCGAGGAATTTTTCGAAGACGTGGCCGTGATGCAGCAGATGATGATGAATGGCCGTTTCGTGCTGGGTAAGCTTGAAATGTATTCTAAGTTGTAATGACGAAATTTGTAGAAACAATGTGTGGATTGTATTTAGACAAGAGCTCTTCTAGAATATCTGAAAATTGATGCAATGATGTTCGTTTCGTTACTATTGATAGAAATGAGGATCGTGAATTTAGATTGAGTTTAAATGCATGTTTCACGAAGGTCAGCTCAGCCGTTAATCCGAGCTAATAAGATGATGCCCTTTCCTGCATTGATTCTGGAGCAACGAGCATCTTTCGTTATAGTTTATCCAATTACACAACGCAATTAGATCCATGCGCATTTGATGTGTTTTACGCAATATCCTAATGCCACCAGTACACTGTTTATCAATTAACTCGCAGTCCAAATTTGCGGTGGTCTTGGTTAGATTTAAAAGAATGCACTATGATATATTTACCTCGATGAAGAAAAATTTGGGTAAAAACTATTTTTTCTCCATTAAGGACTAAATTAATAGGAATTTGCGTTTCGACTTCGTCTCATCAAAATTCGACACTAACTTAGTGTCAGGATTAAGCTAGCGGCGATTTAACGCTAGCCCCAAAAACGAAAGCGCGATTTGTGTTTTTAGCAAACCACTAGTCCTACGTGATGTCCCGTAAGAAAAGGAGTTCAATTTTAAGCTGATGAGAATTTGTGAAATCAAAACATTTGGTTTCTCTTAGAAAGCCAATGCAAGATACCGTTATGCTAAATTAATCAATTTAAAAAAATGTTGGACCAATTGTAAACAATTGACCAACATGCAATGGAATCGGTTCATTAGAAGACAGTAGATAGAGACACAAGCAAATCTCAGTGAAACTATAGAATGAGAATACGTCCTTCACAACTGTTACTCTGCTACCGAATTAGTGAATGTGTAGCCGAACACGATCCCGTTCTGAAAGCTTCAGGTCGTAAAGAGCTAAGCTTAGTCGTCTTACTTCATTATGACCAGCATGTCAGAGCTCTTTCTATTTTCCATCCACGACAACAACCCGTCCCCGATGTGACCCAATTCCGAACTGTATAATCAACGTACAACCACAAGCCGAGCGCCGGCTTCTCTCTTTCGCCAAAGCCCCGACTTGACGACTACCAACCACCATCACCCGCGCACCCGATTGTTGCTGGCATGTTCGCGCAAACCATTGTTGTTTTTGTTGTTGGGACGGCATTCGGATCAAATTGCAATAATGAGTTGAATGGAAAGCGAAATTATAAATTTAAAATTGAAAATGAATGGCTCGGCGATGTGGTTGGGGTCTACTGTCGCTCAAGTTGTGCCAGTAAATGGTACCTAATGCGGAAGCGGAAACGAAACAGTCAATAGCTTATTGGGATTGGTGTTGTCACTTTTGATGCGATTCGAATGTAATACTCAAGAAGATTATTCGGATCGAAATGGGACGGTGCACTTTGACATAGTTTGACAAATTAATGCATTTCTTCAATGGAGTAAAGTGCAAAGAAATGTTGTTTAAAACTATTTAGTATTCTCCATGTTGATTTTTCTTTTATAAAGAACATTCCGAACAGACAAAACATGCGAGACTTAATTTCTTATAATATTTGTCAATTGAGGCTTAACGATTGGTGTAGTTAATTGAATATGACAAGAAAAAATAAATTACCGAAAAATACAACAAATCCCGGCATGAACTGAATGAGAGAGGTAAAAGACAAGAGAAAGTATTAGCAAGGTGACGAGGCCAAGTGAGTCGAGTGGTAGGAAAGTAAACCTGGCCTTGTCTGATGCTGGCCTAGGTCAACCTTCGGTTGCTGCTGCGCAGTGACTAAGTGATGATCACACGTTTCTCGTGGCGAAGTTGCGTGCATTCATGCGTTTCTTTGTTTGAGGTGAAAGAAAGTTGTAACATACAGTTGAATCGGACCATGTGTGCGTAGAGTTCGAGGTCAATGTACGGGTTTGTTTTTAGCTAAATTTTGAAAAGGTTTAAAACGAGAAAATAAATCAAAGTCTGATGTTGCAGACGATTCGGGATGGGTGGTATATTCAACTTCGTTGATGGGGTTAAAAGTGCGGGAGTTCGGATTGGAAAAAATAAAATTTTTGTAATAAATAATATTTCAAAACAGAACAAATAGGAAAATTTATAACTCCTTCAAGCTCTTTACATCACATTGCACGTCGATGTTTCATTAAATACACTCTGTGTATTACGATGAAATCATTTTCACATGGATTGTTTATTGTATCAGCTTTCAAAATATTGCTGTTAGTTGCACGGTGAAATTCGACATGAAAATAATAAAACTTAAGAGATTTCTTGATTATCGAGCAAACTGTACTGCCACTGCATCAACATGGATCTTGAAAATCATATTTTTTAATCTTTAGAGAGAGAGAGAGAGTTTAAATCAGTGTAGAACAAAACCACTTTTTAATATGTCAAAGGTAATCTTGTTTAACTTCCGTGATTTTCCAAGCAAAAAGATTATAACGGTTTGGTAGATTAGTGTCCGGCCTAAAGATCCGCGAAAGAAAATGTTGCGATTTTTAGCGCTATAGTAATGTTTTTCGACATTATTATTATTTTTTAATATGTTTGTTTTTATAACAATAACTTTTTGGGTCACAAAAAGTTAAATAAAGAAATTACAACGAAATGAAAGGAGATAGGAATATAATGTTGAATAACGAACTTTGCATTTTTTTCCTAAGGTTTTAACCTTAGGATAATTCGCATCTTTTCGGGTTAGATATTTGTTTTTTTGTGGAAAAATCTTAAACCCTATGTGCGGGGTTGGGAATCGAACCCAGGTGAGCTGCGTATAAGGCAATCGATTTACCAACTACGCTATGGCCGCCCCCCCAATTTTGTAATATCTTACACCTTATTTTTGTGATAAAATTAAATAAAAACTTTAAAAACTATTTTGGCCACCTAGCAGTGAGATGAGACAAGTCTCATACCTACTGCTTGTTAATTTAATAGTTTGCCGAACTCATATGAAGTACACACCCAACTAGAGATGGTATAAATATAGTTTCAAGTACTCGAATAAAATCTCAAAATTAATAAATCATGCAGAATCAATAAATTGATTGAAATCAAATTTTTGAAAAATGAATAAAATTTACAAAATGAATAAAAGGAACAAAGAAGCAAATTGCTGTATGCAAAGAATAATCAAATTCACAAAATGAGTAGAATACATAGAGGAACTGGAGGTATTCTGTTTTACCAATGTGAAAGAATTTATCGAAATAATATCCCAATTGTTATTGTGGCGCTAGGCTATTTATAAAAATGTGCGTTTTATTTCAATCACGGTTTTGCCATTATAATTATTTTTGTTTTGAGAATGCTAAAAAATGAAACAAATTGTATATCCTTTCCAAAAAAACTGTAGAATGCGATTCAGCTGTCAAAATTAATGTTTTAAAGTGACGCTTCCATGAATATGTACGACAGTCAGATAGTCCTACAATTTCCTGTTAAATCGAGGGGGTCTGAGTTACCCCCATGGTCTCAATAGCTCCGGGTTACTCTAATTTAAATGAAACCGAAATATATAAAATAACTAAAATGTATAAAATAAATAAAATCAATAAAATAAATAAATAAGCATACAACCGGGGCGAATCTAGTGCAAATGGTAAATTGATTACCTTGGACGCAGCTCACCAGGGTTCGAATCTCAACCCCGTACATAGGATTAGAAATTTTTGATTTTTCTAATCCGAAAAACAATTGAATAACCCTACGGTTGAAACCTCTATAATCGAAACAAAACAAGTAAAACGATAACAAGTCCAGCGGTTTGCGATTCGGCTTCGCCTCTTCAGAAACATGGCACTACTGCACCATTGCTTGAAAAAATTGGAAACACTACATGTGAACACACTAAACGATTAAATCAATTTTCCTGCTTAGGAAGGAATATTGCAAAATGGATAAAAAAAAGCAAATAAAACTAATTCAATGAAATTATTTGCAAAGTATCTACTGAATAGATTTTGATTTTTTGTTAACTACATGTTTTTACTTCTAAATTATAATTTTGGGGACTAGAAAAAAACATTAGCGACCTTTAAACGTCATTGATTACATTGATGTTGAAACTGTTGACACTTCTTATTCCTCAATAAACATACCGCTACGATTTCCTGTTGCTGTTTTCATTTTATTTCGCGAATCGTGTAATTTATACAACGATATGTCTAATTCCTAAATTTTTACGACGTTATTTGACATTTTAAAGACTATCAAAATGGAATTTGGCAAATCGTGTATTATGATGTAGTTGAACGGTACAGTTTCTCAAACAATTTTCAATAAAAAAATACATGCTGACAAAAAAAATATTTAGGGCGCTAAATTTTGGTGTGAGAGCTCTCCTACTGGAACTGTAAAGCTTGGTTCTCGGAAGGGCACCCTGTCAGAATCACTCACTACAATTACAGATGAAACGGGAATTGTGGTCCACTAAAACACTGCTTCAGGCTAATTGATTCTGATTGTGACATTTAGTTTACGGTTCAGGTGTGTGAGCGTATGGAATTCACGATCACGTGGGAATGAGCCCTTATAAGTTCGTGCTTGAGACTTCGTAGATCAGATTATAAGTGCTATGGCGTTCACTAAAGCATCAGAGCGTTTTTGTGTTTGCGAGTTTGTATGTTTACGTGTTCGATGGCGTGGGTGTGGACCGGGGGTAGGAACTTCCAAACGTGATCGATTCATGATCGCACGAACATGTCCGTTTGAAGGTTCGTGAAGGACACCGCGTTTATATATTTATAAGTGTTAAAACGTTCGCGTAATTACCGAGGCGTTTTCATGTTTGCGAGCCTAGGTGTGCGGGGATAATCGCGAATGATTCGAGCGATTGTATCTTAACGTGTGCTAGTGTGTATTTAACTTCACGTGTATAAATTAGATTGCATAATCGTGTTTTAATATGCATATTCCAGCGGATTCTTGAATATTCACGCGGACCGCGAAAAGTTTTGAGAGTACGGCTCTGATGTTAGAACTGAAGGCCCAGGATGCTAGGCTTCCGGTTATAATCGATTCGGGATTGTACAGAGACGCGCGTTTGTATAATTGTGCTTGAGACCGCGTTTATAAATTGTACGTGCTAAAATGTTTACTTGATCAAAAGGATTTTTTTATGCAAATTCCCAAATGGGAAGTTTTGGAAAATACCAAATTTTTTATGTTTACCGGATTGTGGGCATAGTTTTGTGTGAATGATCGCGATTGCCTATTCGAGTTTGTGACCAGAGCTGATTTATCTCGAAGAATTCCAGCGTTTGTATGTTAATGGGTTTGATCGCGTGGTGGTGTGCGTCGCGAGCGTGTAACTTTGCGTATACGTATACGCGAGTCGCGAACATTGGTATAATCGCACTTGAGACGGCGTCTATAAATTCGTAAGAGCTAGCATATTGACTTGATCACCGAACCACTTCTATGTATGCGGGGTGTACGCAGATGATGACCAGATTTGTATGATCGCGAAGGACATGAGCGTTTTTATGTTAACGTGTTTGATCGCGTGGATGTCTTTATGCTAACGTGTTTCTAACTTCGTGGGTTAGAATTCGTTTATATAGTATTGTAGCCGTTTACATGTTCGCATGGGCTGATGAATGATTTAGAGAGGTGTCATTTTGATGTTTAATGGTGAGTGTGCGGTTCAAATGAAGCAAGAAATCAAGCTTCGTCACCTCACCGGAGTCTACAACTATGGCGCAGTGAGACTTTTTTCTAGTGTATATAAATTCCGTACTTTAGATTGCGTGCATCCGGACAAGTATGATCGCGCAAGGGTGGGTGTATGTATGTAGGCACATGAGACCGCGTTTATAACTTCGTAAGTGCTACCGCGTTGACTTAATCCCCAAGACATTTATACGACCGGGTTTGTATTATCGCGAAAAGATTGAGCGTTTCAATATTATTGTGCGCGTTATTTTACTCGGGTGGGCATTTGTATTGTTTTTGTTTGCATATTAAAGTGTTCTTTTGAATGTCGTTGAGAAAGTAACGACAAAAGAAGAAATAATACTTTAATTGGACATTTAGTCCGCAAAGGTTGGATGAGCTAATGAATCGTATATAATATATTAGAGCAAGATATTAGATATCGTGACACGGCAAATAATAATTGAAGTGAAAGTTTAGAAAGTCCAAAATATATAGCACATGCCAAAAAAGAACATTAGTATTTCAAACAACCCATATATAGCAGTAACACTAACTGATGGTTAAACTTTCGTTTAGGCAGTTAGGACTAGAAAAAATCGAACGAAATTCAGCAACAGTCAATGGCATTACTGTATCTTTCATTTGAAATCAAGTTTGTAAAAATCGGTAGAGAATTCGCTGGGTAATAGGTATGATATTTGCTTAGGAACTTGGCGAGTTCCCCGGAGGCATCATGAACCGTCATAGGTGGCCAATGTGGTCAAAGTTGCTTTGATTTATCATTAGTGATCTAGACCCGCAAACTAGAGTAATGATGAACCCATTTTATTATGTTTTACGTCATTTGGACATCATGGTTGTACCAGTTTATATGGGAATTTGCTGTGTGACCGCACTCTTCAACCCGTAACTCCGGAACCGGCAATCGGATCAACTAAAAATTCAATAGCAGCTTATGGGAGCGTTATACCTTTCAGATGAAACTCGGTGAAAATGATGAAAATCGGTGCAGCCATTTCTGAGAAAATTGTGTGAGTTTAAATGATACACACATACATACACACAGACATTTGCCGATCTCGACGAACTGAATCGAATGGTATGTGACACTCGGGCCTCGGTCGAAAAGTCGATTTTTTCAGTGATTGCATAGCCTTTCTTTATATGAGAAAGGCAAAAACATGCAACATAAAAAGGTCCAATGTGCCCCCCTGCGTCCTCGATGCACTACTACTAACTAGTATTAATTGTTGAAAATTGATATAGTTGAAACTAACACATGTACTATTGCTTCAAGATTTTTGCAATACCGTTAATTCAATCCGGATAGGAGAGCTCTTTAAATTTTGGAATATTGTAATGTTTGAGTCTTCTTAACTGTTGATTAAAACAATTTTTTTACGCGGTTTTTTTACGCGGATTCTGAAATTTACGCGGTTTTCATTTACGCGGATTTTGAAATTTACGCGGTTTTCATTTACGCGAACTGTATCCCCCGCGTAAAAAAAATCGAGTGTAATACTCAATGTAATAAAGAATAACATTGTTGTTCGATATATTTCATCTAGAAAAAAAAACAAACAAATAATTGAATATCGAAATATTTTCAATTGACTTGGGCGAGTGGCTCCGGTTGGAAATTTAATGGAGAAGAAATTTAAAATTTGAAGTGTTTGCTTATGTTTTCACAATATCGTTGGTGCATTACGGCAACAAAAAGCATTTTTGGCCATTCAAATCAACATAGACGTCGTCAAATCAACATAAACGACGTTGTTGGTATATTTAGAGCTCTTGAACAAATGTATACAACGTTATATTTTTAGTGCAGTTAAATTGGAATGGTGAACAGCTTTTTATATTTCTGAAATAAAACAAAAGATTGGCTGAAAATTGTATTTTTTTGTTCAGTCGGGACTAACAAAAGCTGAGATTATAAGCTGGTAAGACGTTTTCAGTTTTCCAATCGCAAAACAAAACCCCAAACCCCAATCACATGCAATAAAGTTCAGCTGGTGCAGGTTAGTCACAGAGCAAAACTTTGGTCCACACTGGTTGTTAGTGTTAGTACCGCACTAAGGTCAAACCCCGTTATATTTCCACTGAAAAGTACCAGACTGATTTACTCAGTATTTACAGTTCACAACCGTGAAATGCTATTCGTAGAAAATCCTACCGCCGTACACCATGCACCAAACCGAAGAACTGTCGGACTATTCAGATAGTGTTATATTCAGTTCGATCCCACCGAACTGAGACGAATTTCGATGAGCTCAAATTTATGTGCGTAGGAAATAATGGGGCCAACGTGAGCGGAATCGCCGGTTCGTGCTGCCGTAATAAGAAACAAACAAGGAATTAAAGCGTTGAGCGAAGCAAACCTACTACCGGGTCGCGTTGCAAATGGACAGAGAGAGCGAGGCAACATCTGGACAACAATCCGCATTACATTGTATGTAATATACGTATACAAATTATTTCCAAGCAATGTATTAGCACAACCGTTTGGGAATGAAATAGGTCGCCAACGTTAATAAAATAGGTCACCGGCAGAATAAGTTGCACCACCGACTTGTTGTCTAGATCAAGTTCTTCGGCCTGTTAGCGATGCGTCATGCCTATATGTATCTAATCATATAGGGTGATGAGCCTATTTTGGCACCATTAGGGAGAGGGTCGCACTATTTTTTGAACAACTTTAAAAGAAGCCATATTATCTATAACCTTTCTCAGAATAAAGTATCAGTGTACTGTTTCTTAAACATCTTTATAATGCTTATTTAGCAGAATTGCCTCAATTTTCAGCATAAATGAAAATAAATGTTCCATTCTGTGCATCTATTCCCACCTCAACGATCCAATTATCGCCTCATGGGTGTGCCAATTTCCACCTCATCGAAAAACAATCTAGTTGAAACGCAATGCCTCATATTCCATTTGCGTCAATTCTAACTAGGTATCCAGATCATGGACGCCAACGTGTGATTTGTAAAACGAATCATTCTGCTTTTTTCAGCCGATCAAAACAAACGTAAACATCACGCACATCAATGAAACTCATCAGCTGTTAGTAGAAGAGCGCCCAGAATTGCGCCAGCAGAAAAAACCATTCAGGGTTAGCAACTGGAATGACAAGTCTCACATCACACATTGCTTTCTCCCGATCCGAATTGTATGTGCAGATGAAAATAAAATATCTGCAATCAACAATTAGTTGAATAACTTGAAGTAATTGATTACTTATACCTGAAATTGCATTACATTATATTTACAAGTTCATGTTTTGGTTTGGCCGCACTGGTGATTCTTTTCTGTATGATGGATACAAAAATTTGGTTTTGATTGTGGTAGTGTATCAGCAAAACATGCCAATAATAGGAACCCCCGTATTTAGTTTTATCCTATTATAACACTAGGCCTATTCTAGTGTTTGACGAGTGATTTTAAAGTGAAATTATCGTAAAAAGGTTCTCCAGCTAAAATAAAGGTATGTATCAGTGCAATGTTTAGTATATTTGTGCTGAAATAACGAGATATGAGGCGGTAAATGCTGGCTCGTAAGTGTTTATTTTGCTAAGCGCCGTTGCATCCAGTTTCGGTTCACTACGTGAGTGAGGCGGATTAGTAGATATTTCAATAAGGTGATTTTGTTTTAATTGAAAGTTGGATTTGGAGGATAGTTCTAAATACATATGTGCACAACAAATAAAGAATATAACTTGAGCTTATTTTTTCTCACCTGTTTTAGCCAAATCGATAGTGTCATTATCTCATATGCTTGGTTCGAAACCAAGGGGTACGAAATAGGGTCACAATAGGCTCTACTGCCATAATAGGCACATCACCCTACGTACCTATATGCATGTGGACGATAACTTAACGGTTATGCTACGACCCGGTGTTCGTCCTTTCTGCAGTTGCCGAACGAGTGTACCATTGTGCAATAGGTGCACACAGTTTGGTTAGACAGCAGATTCTGCATGTTTCAGACCCCGATCGGTACCTACGTTGAATAATTGGTTTGCCTGTGGAGCAATCCCCGTTTCGGTACATGGTTGTGAAATGCAGACTGCTGGCATGTGGTAAGAAAACAGTGTTTTGTAGCAAGTTTACATATGAATGCAGCTTTTTCGGTTGTAAGAGGAGAAACCTGCTGGCAATTTGGTAACGGTTGTGTTGGACAAAAGTGGTAAGAAATCGCATGGGCTACCTTCGCTGATAAAATATCTACCTCTCTATTTGTTGGGGTTTGCAGTAGCTACGAGCCAATACTCGACACGACACGAACGGCCCCTTGCCAATACTCATATTTAAACAAACTTTGTGAAATATTTTAAACGATTTATTATTTTGAATTTTCTCAAGATTTTGGGCTTACCCCCATTCTGTCTGTTCCCATTGTCTCGAATATAATTGGCTACATAATGTATCAATTTTCCGCTGAACGTGCGATGTGGAGCTTACCTGTAATAAAAGAAATAATTCAGAGTTAGTATACACTTTAATGCATCAGATTAAAAACCCCTGTAATTCTAGTGAAGTCTAAAATCTGGTTGAAAGCTGCAAACGTAAAACGCGGACTTAGGTGCCCCACCTAAAAAATTCTTCCTTCGACCAAGAAGACAGTGTAATATGATCAAATAGAAGCTAGGGTGGTTCACTTTTTGACGGTTCGAGATAGAACTTGACTACCTTTAGTGAAGTTGTAGAACAACACATTTTAGACAAATATGCTGAAAATACGTAAGCTCTTTTTCAAGGGTTTTATTCATATAACTTGTGTAGTTATTATTTTACACTAAAGTGACCTTTGGACAACTTGCAGGTTATTTTTAGGCGCATAATTTGTTCATATACACTAACTACTAAACTATTTTCGTTTCAAAGTAAGGTTTTTTTAGACTTGTTCCACTGGAACTGTAGAGCTAGGGTCTCGGAAGAGCTCCGCGTCAGAATCACTCAGCACAATTGCAGACGGAAAATGTCACCCACTAAGACACTGCTTCAGGCCAATTGCAGCGGGCCGTGATTCCGAATGTATTCAGTGTACGGTTTAGATATGTGAAGGAGTATTATCGCAAAGGGCTCGAGCGTTTGTACTTTAACGTGTTCGATTGCGTAAGCGTTTGAATGTCGAATGTGCTAGCGTGTATGTAACTTCGCGTGTATAAATTTACATTTTATAACCGTGTGTTCATTCGCATATTCATGTATTTTCTTGGATGATCGCGAGGACCGTGAGTCGTAACCGATTGATGATCGCGTGAACACGGGCGTTTGTCTTGAGCCCGCTTCTGTAAATTCATAAGTGTTAAAACGTTCACCGGGGTAGTATAATATTTGCGGGATCGCGAGCGTAGGAGTGTGTGTATGTGTGTGGATGATAGCAAAGGACTCGAGCGTTTGTATGTTAACGTGTTTGTCGCTTGCACTAGCGTGTATGTAACTTCGTATGCATAAATCACCGTGTGTCCATTCGCATATTAGCGTGTGATCCTGAATGACAGATGCATTATCGCGCGAACATGGGCGTTTGTAGATTCCTTCTTGAGACCGCATTAACAAATTTACTATTGCTAAAATATTTACTTAATCATAGTGGGTTTTGGTGTGCGTGGATATCTACCCGACCAGGAGGAAATAACACAATTATAACTCATGCTGATATTTTGTTACGAAAAATTTCCTATCAAATTTTGTTATAAAGCAGAAACCGTTAGGTGTTAAAATAACAAAAATTATAACAAAAATTTCTCTACGAATATCACATTTATAACAAACGTTGATAGCAATATAACACGATCATAACAACATGAGATAGCATAATTGACCCCAACATAGCTTGTATTACTTATTGTATGATATCAACGATTTTAGCGTGCACGTCTAAAAATAGAATACGAGAAAAATAAAGCATACATTAAGGCGCTTTTTGCTTTAGGAGCAAAAAGCTTCATGCATCAAAAGCTTTTATAGCATTGCCAAATGATTGCATACTTGCTGGCTAATTTTTATAGTGAATATATGACATGTAGATTATTATTTGTCGATATTGCCGCTTTGAACCTGTGTATTCTGAGTTTGATGGGGAAGTTTCCTGCATGAACCAACGACGTTGTTTTCGACTGATGTTTAAAGTTAGCATAATATTCCACGCTTCCGTCAAGGGCAAAACGATTATAGATGCAGAAGACGTTTCCAGAACGCACACATTGAACTTTGCCCAAGCCTAAGTGCTCTTTGTTTTCCTGGTGCCATACGCTTTGTTTTTATTAAGTTTTACTCACCAATACAGCTGTCTATATGACGATAGACTGAATAGCTTTATAATATCTTTTCAGATAAGGAAAGGGGGGCTATTTTTAGATTCTTAATAGTGCGCTTTGGCGCTTCTCTTGTACGTTAACGTGTTTTACGTGGTTTTTAGAAATAATGTCGATGCGAAATGGTAACATTGAGCGGATATTTTACGTACATTATTTTACGGAGAAATCTTATTTAGGATTCCGCATAGATTCAAAGCAACAAATGTGTTTTTGTTTGGTTTCAAAATAAGACTCTTTTGGGGATTTGTTATTGGCATTTTTGATATGGGGAAGACTAAACAAACCACTACACTTATCTCGCACTCAATAAATTGCTAGAAATGCAAATCTTTCACAGAAGTTATATCTATCAACTGCGAATATAACAGATTTATGAGAAAATTCGAGAAATTGTTGATGTTTGTTCGATGGGACGGATTCTTGAATATTTCATGTTATTTCTGTTACACATTTTTTCCAACTTTGATTAAATTTTAAGGAGGAAATTAACAATATTTTTGCATTAAAGTTTTTAGATATTTCAAGGATTATCTAAAACGCATTCAAATCACTTGTCAGTTCAACCATAAAATATACTCAAGTAAACTCAAACACTTTTTATGCGGAGGATAAAATAAAAAAGTCGCGATAGTTTAGAAATTTAAAAAACGCACAAACTAGAAAGCCACAAACTGGATAAGGTTTAAGTGTTCATAAAAACCTGCATAAATTGGAAAAAACGCACTGAAAGTCTTACCAAGATCCTCAAAATACACTACGAAAATTTTGGAGATCAGTATAATATATCAGATAGTTTTTTGTGACCCGAAAATTCGTTTTCGCAATATGCAGCATAGATTAGAGGAAAATTAATTATATACTCATTAGACTAAGTTATGAAAACTAGTTTTAAAATGCTTTTTGATTTCAATTCGCGTATCTTTATTTCATCTGGACTGCTTGATACTTCCTGCATATTCTTCGAAATAAGTTTTATAGGAAAATTATAATCTTTAGAAAAGTTCTTTGATAACTTCACGATTCCAAAGCTTGTTATGATAATGGCTTTAACATTTAAATCGTACGCCTCCTACTCGAAGTTATGTGTCAGACGAGTGTCTCAGAAAATAGGCAATGTCATCTCTTAATCCAACTGTAACCAAGTAAGTCAATCAAACACCTCACTGACAAGTTCTCCTACCAGGAGCGGATCCAGAAAAAAAAATTTCGGAGGGGGTCCAAAATTTCGACTTTAAAATGTTCATTGTATAATACGTAATATGTAATATCCTCATTTAATTAAAATCAGTTTTGGTAATCGAATCTGGTTTGCAAAGATTTTGAACTTAGAATGAATTTAAAAAAGAAACTTTTTTGAAAATTATCAAAAAAAATTTTCGGGGGGGGGTGTCCGGACCTCCAAGACCCTCCCCCTGGATCCACCACTGTCTCCGACCAATTGCATCTAAAACTTGTTCATACTCAAAACGCGAAATTTTGAAAATCCAAATCAAAAAAATCAAAAACTTAGAAAACTCGCTTTAAAAAGTTGAATTACGACGCATAAAAAGAGACCTCAGTGTATAAGCAAATATACTGTCATTTGTGTAACCGTTAGCGTTCAAAGATAATTGTGAAAGAATATATAACTTACTGTAACATCATCGTTGTATGCGTACATTAATATCATATTATTAATCCAATGATAGCACCAGAAAATATAATCTTGATATAAGCTTTCTTGCATTCCTGATCGGTATATCATAAAGATAACACAGAGAGTAATTTATATCAACATGAGATATAAATTTGATAGCTTTCTGTTATGATGTTCTGATCGGGTAGCTGAACTATGCTACTACGGTTCCGATACTAGAAGAGAGTTCCCCCCATATCACAAGAGTTCCCGGACATGTCGCCATGGACTGGTGTTGTCTAGTGAATATGAGCGTAATTTCTTTCACTGATCGAACTGAAAGCATAAGTCTAGACTGCTAGGACCGAGAGTAGAAGCTTCCGGAAGTGATCGATTCATGATCGCGCGAGCGGTGGATTGATGCTTGAGGCCGTGTTTGTAAATTTATAAGTACAAAAACGTTCACTTAATTATCGGGGTGTTTTAATGTTGGCGAGATCGCGGGCGTAAGTATATGTGGATGATTGCAATTGCATGTTCGTGTTTGTGGTCAGGTTTGTGTTATCGCGAAAGATACGAACGTTTGTACGTTTGGAATGGGAGAGATTTTGAGTGTATATGAGAGAATACGCAATTAATTGCGTTAGTGTGTATTAGTATGAATTCAATCTAAGATATAGTAATAAAAGGATAACACGACAAATAAAGAGTAAAAAGATGCAAAGTGATTAATTAGAAGTGTATAAATTGACCGATATTATTTTTGGTATACATGAGTAGTGGAAAAGCACACTAATAGAAGTACAGCAAATACAGTACATTGAGGTAGAAGAAAAGCAAAAGTAAATCCTTGTCGACCCACCAGTCGGCCACGCTAGCGATCACAGGCTAGTAGTTGATCGCTAGTTTAGGCAGGTGTAGAGTATGAAAAAACACAAAATATGAAAAGGGCCATAAGCCCTCCCGGTCTCTTCGATGCACCACAATCGAGGAGTAATGCAATAACAATTTTAAAGCAATTGTCTGTCAGAGGTTTTTTAAACCAATGCTCTAAATATACTTGATGATGTTTGCAATACAGTCAAACCCATCAACCTAGGAGAGGGTTTCGAAATGCTCAAAATAATCGTACTAATAATATTTAGTCCAATTTTATTACATAATACCAGGCGTTTGGTTTCTTGAACCAAAAGACAAGAGTTCGTCTTCGCTTTCTCGTCAGCAAACCAGAGCTATATTTGCTTCCCGAGACATCACTCGGGACATGTGGCTTTAGGCGTTCACATATGTCGTGTGAACTGTTTGGAATTTTTTGTGTCTAACTAGTGCTAATTTGGGTACTAGTTTAGATACATCGTCTAACTAGACACCCAGATGGTGCTAGTTACTGACGAGATGAATTCGAAACACAAAAAAAAACTTAATTTATATTAGGTCTTGTGCACTTAACGCGCAGAACGGTTTAGTCCAATTTTATTGCATAATATCCTATCATTATTGTACTATTACAGGAATTCCACGAAGATCCGTCCAAAAATCGTTAAAATCGTCACTTTAGATTCTTAGATTCGGATGAAACTTTACATGTTTCACCGGCACGGAAGAGTAAACATTTTCTACAGTCAATAAGATTATTTTGATTCAAGAGCAATTTTTAAAAGTGTGACGTTCAAACTATATAGTTGAATCATATTTTGTTTGTTTTCATTTAACTTTCAAATGGTTTACAATATCGCCTTGATGTCAAAAGGAGACTTACAGATTTTTTTTGTAAACTCAAATGCCGATTAAATAAAACACCTCGGCATGCAATTAGCGAGGGCAAAAACGAGCTCATTCAACGAGTTTCACCGTCGTAAAAAGCTTAGTGTGGAACTTTACCGTGACTTAACTTTTTGTCGGTTTCGATAGCATGAAGTAACAAGTTATTTTACGCTCGTCCGGACATGCCGTAGACCCAGGTGATTCGCATTTCTAATGCCAAAAGATCCTGACTGCTGCGGTAGCAGACAAAGGGTTAAGTCTCCAGTAAACTCCAAGCTTGCTCTGCATAGAGTACTATGGCTCTTAATATTGAAAAATATACTTAATTTTCCAGTCCCTTGCTAATTGAATGTCGTTAAAACATAAAAAAGGAAATTTTATAGGCCTTTTGAAAAATCTAATGTTGTTAATGGAGAAACGCGAATAACTTATGATAAGGTCATAAAAAATAAAATAATTGTGTTGTCAAAACAAAATGTAATTTTTTTATCATGATCATTTTGATATTAAATGACGCTTAGAATTATATTCAAAAAGAAAATTGTATTTTTGAATGCAAATAGTAGAATTATAAAACTATGTCAAAAGTTGTTGTTAAGTTTCTTTTATGTCTTTAAAACGATAAACATTAGATTGTTGGCATTTTATTATAGAGAAACGCGAATAACTTTTAAAAATTTAAATTAATTGTTTTTTTGAAGAAAAATTCTAAATAGGGATTAGAAAAGATACTTAGAAGCAATAACATTGTTTTGTATGTCAAATAGTATGAAATTTAAAAACATGTATAAAATTATCCTTAGGAAAACTTTGTTACCGATAAGTTTTCAATCATGCAATCACGATCAAAATGTTTCTTTTGAGTCAGAAACTGACAAGTGTACAAACAATTTTTCGGCGGTCGAGCTTTTTCTATAAAATTTTTTATGGGTTCATAGTTTACAAAAAATTGTTTGCACACTTGGCAGATTTTGACTCTTTTTTAGAAAAGATAAACAATTTAAAAAATGGGTTTTTGCAATTTAAATTTTTGCAATACATTTTTGTTTTTGTGCAAAATGATATTTCTTCAGAGTATATATTTTCGTATTGAGGTATTTATTCCCTGCAACTCGTTCTCTGATAGTTTTGGTGTGTAAAATACAGTTTTGGTGTGTAAAATACTTTTTTTTTTAAGATAATGCACGCAGAAACGTCTACGCCAGTGGTTTTCAACCGGGGGTGAATTCACTTCCAGGGGTAAATTATTCTATTATAAGGAGTGAAGTATGCGGGATAAATTTTAAGTTGTTATCCTAACATTATCACAACTGCAACGTTTCGTTCGAATCGGCGATGGTCATATTTTGCGGTCGACCGGTTTCTCATGGAATCTTTCAATGAAGGTCGTATTTTTGGGAAAAGTAGGATGTCGGGCTTACCACCGATCCCTCTATATCGGAAGCAATACGCTGAGTATGATCCGAATCCTCGGTCAGAATTGGTCTCACATCGGAATTTTGAGATATTATGGCTATACAAAATGACGAAATGTATCCCTTCGACGTCATTAGCATTTGCAAGCCTTTGAGACAATATTTTATTACGTTACGTTTTATTCTTGAGCATTTTCATTTGTGGATTTTTAAGGTTGCGGAGCACAAATTCGAACCATCAAGTTCAAATGTTCAAGAGAAATTACACAGCAAAAATTTCGGAAACCCTGACGTGATGAAACAATTCTTACTCCGGATTCGGATTCTACGCAGCAAATTACTTCCGAAATGGCCCTTAGTCTTCCAACAGCACACATGACCCCTGTGTTATTTTTATAACCTAGCGCTTTTTACGACCGAAAAATTTATTATAAAAAAATAAACTAAATTTTGATGTAATAAAATGTTTCTATATATCACAATATTATATTTTCGTCAATTCGTATCTTCCAGTAAACATCAGTGCTCAAAACAGCAATTAATCAACACGAGTTAGATTACACACACACACACTACTTCACAGCAATTTTTTACGCGTAACGGTAAAATAGCAATGTATAATTAGAAGAACCTAGGTTTATTCAACACATTTCTTGCTCTAGCTGACATTATTTATTTCGATACCCAACCTTAAGCTCTTCCATCACAAACCAACCAAACCACTTTCGACGGGAAGTGAGCAATCCGCATTATGCTACAGATAGTTTGGCTTACCTTTTCCCCCAACTCAGCGCGAGCACCGTTTTCACCGGGCGATATTTTAATCGGTGTTTCCGCTAAGAAGCGTCATAAAAACGACTAATTTAAGACCAAAACGGTAATGCACGCCGAAACTGTTTCCAGCTTTATTGGCGCTCACCGGTGCGCGACTCGATGAGATAAGATTCGTCAGGTGAAAACAAGTTTTATCTCCATCTTTTGACGCCAACAAGGCGAGTTCGACTATTGAATGATTAGCAGTCTACTTAGATAAAAGGAAAGATTTTTTCGGCATTTGATCGACGATTGATGCCTATCGATTCCGATGCCTTACGACTATTTAGTCGAACTAGGAATACACTACAATTTTTGTCATCGTTCAATCGAAAAATCCCTTGAGTAATTATTGGGAACTAAAATAGCTTGAGCTCACGTGGTGAGTTCAACATTGCCTAGAACTAATCGAAACTTTTGTCAGTTCTTTTTTGTTTCAGCCTCCTTCGCTTGCCTCCCGGTGGAGCTGGTGGAGTGGTTAAGTTGTTTGAACAAATTAGAAACACGAGGCATATCGGGAACTCATTATGTCGGAAAACTATATTTCGAATGATCGATCATTCGTAACAAGATTAGTTTCGATATTTTCATCTACCGGCTCCACAATTACCCACGACTGCGGCCGGAAAACTTTCACCTTTGTCAGATTCATTGCTGTCTCACGAAGAAAACAGAGACTTTCTTCGAAAGCAGTTGTGAGATTGGTCTGTGACTGGATTTGATCGTTTTGCGAGAGCGGGATGTTGAACTTCCCGTGCCACCACAATCTCCGTGAAGATTCGTCATCAGTTACGGGTAGCAGCGAATGCAAATCAAATTCGAACCTTAGCTCATCAATCAAAATCGAATGCGAGCGGAATTGTCAGTGCCAATGGTCTCACCACGGGGTTCTGTGTATATGTATATCTAACCAATCAGCCAGTGACTGTATTAAATCAAACGAAAATATTTCCACCCAACGAAAGTGGAAGCACGAAGTAAAAGTTACACGCCGACCAAAAAAAAAAATGAATTCAAAAGATAAAGAAGAGATGCAAAATGTGTCACCCCAAGCCGTCAGGTAAGCAAGGCTGCTTTTGAAATACTGACCATCTACGGCAGTCTAAGGTGTGTGGATTTTCGTATACAGTTTTTTATTTGACATTAGCAAAACGTTGGGCAGCCATGATTCATGGGCTAACATCGAAGGGCGGCATAACGTAGGACAACTGCTCTCTAATTTATCTTAGACACTTTATTCATCCAATCCACTTGAACATATTAGTTAGAACAGCGTTTACAATCTCTGTTCAACGCTTCTGCTCAAAGATTTTAGGGTGAAAAAGGGGGCGCTTGATTCGAATTTTCACTAACTCAAATAAAAGTTTGTTCATAGCACCTTATCCTCAAAGGCCACTTGGCTTTAAAACTCAAACACAAATATTTTACACGTTTAAACATAAGTTTTGACAGCATAGTGTTTTTTTTTGAGGTCGCTAGCCGTGCATTGAAGAATGCCTAAAACTCTGAACTAGGCCCCGTCGAGTCCAGTCCGTCATCTGTCCGTCTCGTCCTGTCGTGTCTGGGGCTTCCAGATTGCATGCATTCACCAGACGAGACTAGCTTATGTCAACTTAATTGTGCACTGGTTTGGTAGAATCGAGGCGATCATCGAAATGATAGATCCTACGAGTGAATGCACTTGGCCCAGTCACCTGTCGAGCATTTGTATATTTGCGTGTGTGAATGTTTACGTGTGTATGGGAAGTGTTGCATGTTGAGATATGTGTGTTACCTGTAAATAATATGTTAATACAAATATGCATGATGTTAAAATAAGACATGTGTAATATGCTACTTACAGTGTGTTGTTCGTTCCTACTTATCTGATTCAATTGAGTATGAAAGTACATCTCAATTTTTCTAAAACCTGGCGACGTCTGATGGCAGCGAATAGTCATTGTTGACAGCAATGTTGCCCTTTTATGTTAAATTATCTCGGAGAAGTCATCAGAGGAATATGACGCATGAGATCGAAAATAAATAAAATAAAATAAAGAGTAGAGTTAGTACTGTTATTGAATATAAATTGAACAACACATGTACCATGCAATAAAACTACTTGGAATCGTCCGAATGCCAGAAAATGATATATATATATATATATATATATATATATATATATATATATATATATATATATATATATATATATATATATATATATATATATATATATATATATATATATATATATATATATATATATATATATATATATATATATATATATATATATATATATATATATATATATATATATATATATATATATATATATATATATATATATATATATATATATATATATATATATATATATATATATATATATATATATATATATATATATATATATATATATATATATATATATATATATATATATATATATATATATATATATATATATATATATATATATATTTACTATTAACGACAATTAACTCCGTTAGAAGTTTCTCATGCCATGCTGGACGGGAATGGATCATTGACGTGCATCGGTAAATCAATCGTACCTTAATTTATCCAATCCGAATGAATCGAATCGAATGCTCGAATTGAACACCAGTAAAAAATGACCAACGAATCCCAAGAAGGATCACCCACTATTCCATCATATAAGTCAGTTCTGTATCCATTCCCTGGTCCACATGTCACAAATACTCAGACGCCCACATACACAGATAGACACACGGCTAGCACACAACTGTACACTAGTACCAAAAACCACAATTATTACAACACAACACAACTAATAGGGTTCTACTGTTATTTTTTTTTAATGCGCCTGTGCACGTTGCCGAGGTTGACCGATAAATCGACACACAATGACTTCCACTGCGAGCCGTGCTCACAAAGACTGCCGTTAAGCTGTTGAACAATGTCTGCAAACACAGCCCACAGAAAAAGTCAATCCACGGCAACCCGCCAATCGGCCACGCCAGTATGCACAGGCTCTTAGTTTACTGTTAGTTTGGACTGGTGCAGAGTATGAAAAAACACAAAACATAAAAAAGGTCCATAAGCCCTCTCGGTCTCCTCGATGCACCACTATCGAGGCGCAAAGCAATAACCACCCTAAAGCAGGTGTCTGCTCAAATATGCTTGAAGATGTTTGCAATACCGTCAAACCCGTCAACCTAGGAGAGGGAAGTTTTGACAGCATAGTGTTTTTAACCTAATTCTTCGACTCCGAGTCTTTGGGGTTGGAGTCTATTAGGAGGTCTTATTATCTTTCTACGGATAAAACCCGCCGTGTGGAATCTGTCCCGCCTTGTGCAGGAAGGAAAAGCTTTTATAGCTTTGGTTCAAGAACTGTATTTCTATGAAAGAAATACGGTTCTTGAACCAATGTTGAAAGCTACTTAACCCCATCTTCGTAGCTTTCAACAAAAAAGGCATGACATCCACAATCCACATGAAATCCCTCGTGCATGTATACTTGCTAACATTGCTATTGACGCATGTCTTATATCTGACCTCACAACTCGCGATATTTGTGCTGTCATAGTCAATATGGCTGTTGATAACATGAATAAGATGTACGTCTGTTGTTCGGCATATTTGCCGCATAAGGAACCATCACTTTCTGATGATTTCAAAAGGGTTGTATCATACTGTGGCAGGAATGGGTTTCCACTCATAATCGGCTGTGATGAAAATGCCACCACATAATTTGGGGCAGCGTGAGAGGCACCGAATTGATGGAATACTTAAGCAGTACAATTCAGTACACGATTTGGCACAGAAGAGGTGTTAGATGTAACTCTCCGCTCTGACAGTGTTACGCATGAGTTGGCAAACTGGCTCGGACCAAACGAGCTCGAACCGTCGTTATCTGATCATAAGTACATCGTCTTTGATCATTTAAACGTTCCGCTATATATCGTCACATATCTTACCCCCAAATCTATGAACTGGGAACTCTACGAAGAGGGCTTGGCGACTAGGTTTCAGAGGTATTTTCCAACAATTGAATTTCCAAGTGACTTTGATGAGGTCATAGATAAAACAAACTCACTCATAGTAGCAGCATACAAAGAGGCTTGTCCGCTTCGAGTTATGCGTGCTTCTAGAGGAACACCTTGGTGGGATATCGAACATGTTCGACTCAAAAAATTATGTAGAAGAGTTTTAAATTTCAGACGCAGGGACTGGTCGGAGGCATTTAAGTTGGCTCGTAAAGCATACAGAAATTCCCTTTGATCCCCTGAGCGAAGTGGTTGTAAAAGCCTCTGAACAAATGTCTCAAGTCTCCACGAGACTAGTAGATTAAATAAGTTACTTTCGAAATCGAAAGACTTTCATGTCAGTTCAATTAGAACTGATGATGGTGAATACTCGTCTGACGAAGATGTAGTTTTCAACTGTCTTTTTGACACACACTTTCCAGGTTGTACGGAGCCATCACTGACGACTGTCCCTGAGTTCTTTTCGGGTAATTCTGATTCTTGGGCATTTGCTCGTAGAATTGTTACAACCGAATAGATCAAATGGGCAATTGAAAGTTTTGCTCCGTATAAGTCTCCGGGAAAGGATGGAATCATTGCAGTTCTACTACAAAAAGGATATGAACACTTCAAGCATATTTTGAAAAAGGTTCTTACTTGTATACATGCAACAGGATACATTCCATTAAGGTGGCGGGAAATAACTGTCGAATTCGTTCCAAAGGGCGGCCGCGTCACTTATGAGGAGACAAAGAGCTTTAGACCGATCAGTCTGACCGCCTTCCTTCTCAAATTAGTGAATCGTTTAATCGACCGCTACATGCAGTATGTTAGCTTGGGCGAGCACCCGTTGCATGCAATATGCATATCAGCGGGGGAAGTCTACTACCACTCTGTTACACAATATTGTCTACAAAATTGAAAAAACTTTTCCACAAAAGCAATCAAGTTTAGGAGTTTTTCTCGATATTGAAGGTACCTTCATATATCACGAACTGAATACACGCAATGCTTAGCAACCGACATCTGTGGTCATCGTTAAAACAAGTAGAGATAAGGAAACTGAGTGTCTGCGGATGTTCTCAAGGTGGTGTGCTGTCACCACTTCTATGGAACCTTGTCGCCGATGGCTTGTTGAGGAAATTTAATGAGCTTGGGTTTCTGACGTATGGTTTCGCCGATGATTGCATTAACACACTTTTTGATTTGATGCAACTAGCCTTATGTGTTGTTGAGCAATGGTGTCTTCACGTTGGACAGTTAATCTAAATAAAACATCTATGGTACTTTTCACGCCACGAAGGATTACAACCGCAGGTCGTCCATTGCAGTTTTTTGACTCTGAAATTATTATCGCAGATCAAGTTAAGTACGTTGGGGTAATACTTGGCTCAAAACTTAATTTGACAGCTCACATCGATTTCAGGATCCAGAAAGCTTGCATGGCCTTGTAGACAGGCCAATGTAGACAGACTTTCGACAAATCTTGGGGACTCGAACCCAAGCACATTCAGTGGATCTACACAACAATTGTTGGACCAATACTGGTTTACGGGTACCTTGTTTGGTGGTAGAAGGAAGAAGTTGTGACAATCCAATCAAAGGAAAACCATCTCTAGAAGATGTTCTTGATGGCGATGGCTGGTGCGTTCTCGACAACATCTACTGCTGCTCTAGAGGCACTCTTGAACATAAAACCACATGTGTTTCCGAAACAAGAAGCACTTTCTTGTGCATACCGTCTTAAGGTTACTGGGCTCTGGAACAGTAACCTAATATATCGTGCAACTAGCCACACCAGACTGTGGCCCCAAATGGTTACTTGGGATGAGTATACACTTGCTCCCAGTGATCTTACACTCACATGTAGTTTTTCTTTTAGAATTTTCAATGTGAGAATTCCTCTTCGCGAGGAATGGCTGTCTGGCTGGATGGAGCAACAACTTGAAGACTACGTAGTTTGTTATACTGGTACCAGGACCGAGTCGGTGCTGATGTCTATCGTCGTGAAATGAGATTAAACCAATCTTATTCGCTCTTAGTCCGGCAGATTCGAGATCGAAACTAGAAATCACCTGTCGAACTCAAGTCGAAGAACTTAGCATTTCAAATGCTATCTACCTTCTATGGGTATCCGGTCATTCCGATATTACTGGAAATTAATGGGCGGACGAATTGGTTAGAGCTGGCGCTGGTCCAGAACCAGTTCTACCAGTGTCGATAAATTGATTAAAGCACAATATTCGCTCTTGGGCTGCATCCGAACATGCCAACGATTAGCGTAGCTTGAAATTTGCGTTCTAACGAAGACTTTTCTAGTCAGTATTCTAGTCAGGGCACTGACTGGACACTGCAAATTCAACTATCACATGGCTACTGTTCAGCGCACTGAGTATTATTCATGTGATCTTTGTGAATCTGATTACGGAACATCATATTATTTGATATGCAACTACTTTATAGTAATGCAATAGCGTATCCGGATTTTTGGTTCTCCATATATAGATGAAAATATTTAAAGAAAGCTAAAACTCAAGGATATGCTATTGTTTCTAACCCACTGCAGTGTGCACCGTAATAAAGAGCTATAGTTTAAGCCGTATTCGAATGACAATACCTCTTCGGGAGTGTTGTCGTCCTGTTATCTCAATATCCCCTTGGGGTGTTGATATATCCGCTCACTGTTTAAATAATAATTCTGAATCCCTCCGAGGGTTGGAAGTTTTGTTCCTGCTATTGTAGCACCTGCAGATCGTTCAGCATCCTTCCGGGGGTGCAAAATGCTCTGTTTTAATCGTTCCGTGTCGTTATTTTCTTTATCCCTAACCTGACCACTTCCCCAATCCTGGGATCAGGGAAATGATGACAAGACGATGTATGGCAAGGCACGAATCTCTGATCAACACGGGGAAGGTTCTATTTGAGCCTGATGCTACTGATTACTGACTCCTGAGACAAAAAACTTTTCGTTTCTTCGTGTAAATTTAGCAGGAGCTTTTTATTATGTTTACCAAACGCAAGATAATTTATTTTCAATAGTGAATATTATGTTTGTTCACCAATATTATATTTGTAGAGATAACAAAACGTAATTTTTCTACTGCTATAGGAAAACAAATAATTAAAGAGAGTTAAACTATTGAGACAACTTAGATTGTTTATTTACAATTTACGATTTATTCTATCTATTCATTTAGCCGTACAACTTCACGCAAAATAAAATTCTTTGCTTTGAGCTAACTGTAAAAGCACTTACAGTTCCAACACAAAAGAGGAACTGTGGTAGATAAATAGTGAGAAATCGAAACGTAAATCAAAATCCAATCCGGATGGCAGCAAAGGCGGTGCAGCTGGCGGCATGATATTTGGACCTAAACAACTCAGCTATGACAAAGTATACACGTAGTGAAGTTCCACAATAATCGTGCGGATTTAGTCGGCTATGTTATAGCGTTTCCATTGTCTGATCCAAGCAGTTAGTAGTTTGTGTACGAAAAAATGAAGCGTGCAAGCTTACGGTAACATTTTTCTATACGTAGCCTGAATTTTCAGAAGCAACTTTTGTTATTAACCAAAATTTTGTGAGTTATGATTATTTTCTACACACATATGGATTGCAAAGTTTATCCAAAATCCCACTTTAATCGTGTTCCCGGTAGGAAGATCCAGTGGCATGTGAAAAAGTAGCCGCAGATGGAACCTCATAAAAGTTACATGATGGACTCAGCCTGGTGCTTATCTCTTTCTCCGTCCTGCTGTGCGTTGGGCGGTAGTCGATTAAATCGCGCGCATTAAAGTGCATGCATGACCGACCACGCCGTTCAGCCAAAAACGCTTGCTAATGATGCGTAATTCGTCTGTGCTCAACAAGCCGTGTCCGAGCTTTCCGATACAATGTTTCACCCTATAAACCTATATTTTTCCAGCATGTACATATTTGAGGAGGGAGAAATGTGATGTATGGAATATGGGATCACCAGTCACTTGATAGTTTGAACAAGTCGTGATCAAACAGGCGATTTGTTGGCTTTATATGGTATCTGATCGAAATTCCACCACTCCAAGGATTAGTGCCTTCCTCGGAATAAGCAACGGAGCTGTTTTATTATTATCTATTACAGATTTAGCTTTTTCAACAGAATGGTAAAAGGAAGGAAAAGTTTTCATTTAAGTTAGATAAAACGATATAAAGAAAAAAAATAAAGATTACAGAAAAACTATCAATAGGTTTACAATAAATTCAAGAAAATAGAGTATAATTAAAAACATTCAAAATGATGATTATCCTCAGTGTTAGCATTAGAAAGTGAATTTTTTTATAACGTGATAGTCTTAAGAACCTTTGTAACATGTTATGTAAAAAAAACCCCGGCGTAAAAAAGCTTTTGCAAATGCCGTGTCAAATTAACCTTTTTATGAAAAAAAAAAGTTTTCGTTTTCAGTATTCTCTGAAAATAAAACTATCCAAGCGGATTCGCTTTTTGAATCGTGTGTTGAAGGTTGACAATTTAGTTTTGTGGTGGTTAAATAAAAAACAACGCTGAAAACATGTTTTTATTAACAATTCCGTCATTTCCATGACTTCAGAGTTGCGTTCGAGATAAAGCAAATATATAAACGAAAGTCAATATTCTATTGCTAATTACATTTTCTGGCATACCCTGTTGCCATGTACCGCCATGGGCTTTGACACAGACAAATCGAAATGAACTATGTCTACACTGTGTAGACTACACAATCCTACGAATTTGGTATTTATCCGATAAGTATGTGATACTTAATTACAAATTAACTGTGTTCCAATAATTTAATACCCTTTATTAATATTCAGATTCCACTTATCAAGCGAAATCAATGAACTCCTGGTGACGAAACACGATTTATATCATTGTCGAAAGTTGTCAGTTATCTTCGTCCGCATCTCTCATTACCTATTTTTTATTTTATAGAATGATTCGCATGATTAATTTTCATCTGATATTAATTTATTGAAAATAAGCAGAAGTCTTCATTTTATTATTTTCAAAATTGCATATTTTGTGTCGTGGTAATTTTCAATGTTCGTTGATGTGCGATGAAAATCGAGCCGACATTTCATTGAACTGAGAAAACTAAATTGTATGTTTAGTGTTTATTTGTCCAACTAGGGAATTGATTCGTAGGGATAACGTGGGGAATACGCATGGTCTTGTCTGTGAGAATAATGTCTGACGAATCGTGTATGACGAATGCGAATTGATAATTCGTGAGAAGGACCAAAACCGGTTATCATTTTGCGGTAGTCATAACACCACGAAGAACAAATGTTTTATTGTCATATTTATTGGATTGCTTTTCCTTCATTATATGATGTTCATTATATTAAATGTTTAGTCCCATTCTCATTTCCAGTATCTTTTGCATTTTCTAGCTTATGCACATTGTTGTATTACATTATTAAATTACTTTCTTCTGCATCTAACCTTGCTTCTGTTTCTTGTTGTTAGCATAAAAGGTAGTCAGTTTTCATTATTCCTTGTTTCTGTATTTACGTTTCTGTAATACGACATTCTAAGAACAATACAATATAATGAAAACTGACTACCTTTTATCCTAATAACAAGAAATAGAAGCAATGTTAGGTTAGACTGTCCAGAGCAATAAACACATGATAACATTTCTGAGAGTTGCACAGATCATAGCGCTTATCAAGGATAATCCAGAGTTGTGTAGCTATTTACCCCATCTCACTATCAGAAATATTTTCCCTTGGCATACGCGGAGATGCAGCGGTATAAACGGTCTACATAACAACGTTTGTTGTACTAACATTCCTTTCTTTCCTCAATGACTGTAAGGACGTGACAGGCGCCGTTGTTGACATTTCAAAGTATAGAACTATCGCAGCAGGCACATGACTATGGATAGTGACTCCCAGGCTTCATCCATGCCTCTCTGTGCAATTTCGGAGGGCTCCCTGTCCCTCCACTACAATTACACACGAGGCGGGAAATTTCACCCACCAACACTGGCAATTGCAGCGGGTAGTGATTCTGAATGCGCTAGTAAGTGAACGATTTAGATTTGGAAGCGTGAATACTTCATGATCGCGTGGAAACGAGCGTTTGTATGTTCGCGTTTAAGACCATCTTTATTAATGTATAAGTGCTAAATCGTTCTCCTTATCACCGGAGTGTTTTCAAGTTTGCAAGCTCGTGGACGTAGGTGTGCGTGGATGAACCCGAGCAGTGTGATATCAAATTGAGAATTAAACTTGATGTTATGATGTAGGGGAATTATGGGTAAAACCGACACCTTAAGCTTAACAATTTTTCTAAGTTGCCACAAAACCAATAAAATTATAGTTTTTATGCAGAATTCTTCTTCAGAAAATTCTTAACTAGACTTAATTTTTTCAGCGCTTCAAAAAATTAATTTCATTAAAAATTATTGGTTGTAAAACTTGGAAAACAAAGTGACTTTTTGTAGGCACTGCGGGTAAAACCGACACCCCATAGGGGTAAGATCGACACCCCCTTTAAATTATTTTCTCTCCACTTTATTAAAATCTTTATCTTTATTAAAAATGAGATATATGCGTGCTTAATAAAGTGTGAGTATGTATGATGCAAATATGTGCTTTTTATTGCTTCATCATGTAGTGAGGGGAAGAAAGTTCGAAAGCGTAGTATTATAAATAAGAGTACTTTATACTATAGGATTATTTATTGATATGAGTATTTCCAAATAATCCTTGCGCACATCATTGCAACCTCCAGTGTCATTTTATTTCGTAAGAGAAGATTTGCAAGCGTTCTACGTTCTGCTAACTGGATTCATTCACTTATAATTGACACACACGCACTTCTTATCTTTTTCAGATTTGATTTTTCGGACTCTGATCATCAACGATCTATTGGGGTATACATAAGATCATTGTCTCATTGTGATAAAGTTCATCTATGACAAACCAAGAGAACACTAGAAATTCGGTTTGATGAGCTTTTTGCAGAAATAGCAAAAGCTTCGATAGAATAAGATAAGCAAAAATTCCAATTTATGATTTTTAAAGAGACTTACAAGAAATACACACAATAAAAGTATTTCTGTGTATTTGTGCTAATACTATAGTGTTCTAATAGGCTAATTGAAGTGTCACAAAGATCTCCAGTATTTTGAAATGAATCGCAAGTATACACAACCATCTTAACAGCGTGTCGGGTTTACCCTAACCATAGGGTGTCGGTTTTACCCCAACAGCGCACATTTTTTTATAAAAGCAATTAAAAATATTGAATTTCTCAAACTCGTCTTCAATACACCTAGTTGATCATAGGACAGGCCGATAATAATAGGTACTGAAAAATGTGGTGATTTCAAAAGCTTTTGTTCGGTTAAAACCTTAAAATCTACCAACGAAATTTAACATCCAGACGAGTATGAACGCTGCTGTCGTATGTTTTGTTTATTTTTATGACATTCGGCGTACTAACGTAAATCCAATTTTGCTTCAAATTCTCTAAATAAACGTACTAATAATAATGTATCATTATGAAATGAATAAAAATTTGATTTCTAGGAAATGTTGTGGTCGTTTTAATGGTTAAAAGATCAAAATCGACAGCAGAAAAATTGACCAATGACATCAAACAGAAAACTATTTGTGCTATCGCTGAGAGCAAATTGAAAACTCAATGAGATGTTAAAGTATTTCATTGATAACAATATAAGTAATCAATCTGACGTTTTGTCAAAGAAACATAAGCAAAAGTTTTTCAAAGCATGTAAGCTTAGCAAAATGACATCAAAGTATGTTGTCATATCTGAAAATGTTTAAGCCGATAGGCCCGACTATGTACGGGGAACGTGCCATTTGAGCCAATATATTCTGATTCCAGTATATGATGTCTGAGTGCTTGCTGTAATTTTGATGTTTGACTTTGCTCGGAAATCGTTCAAGCGTGTATGTTACCGTATTTGAACTTGTGGTCGTTTCTATTTCGCGTGTGCTAGCTTATACGCAACTTTGCGTATATAAATGCGTTTGTATAACCATTTGGCCCTTCGCGTATTCAAGTGAGTTAATGCATGTCCTCGTGGACCGCGAATCTAATGTTTAATACATTACACCGTTTACGGTGTAAGTATGTGAGTTCCCCCATATCACTAGAGTTCTCGACCAATGTCGCCCTGAAACTTGTTGTCTGGTGTATATAGCATAATTGTTTTAGAACTCTCAAACTGTTAGAACCGATGGTAGGAGCCTCCGATCCAGGTTAACATAGGAACGCGCGTTTGTGTAATCGTACTTGAGACTGTGTTTATAATTTCGTAGAAGTTCACGTTGTTATGTTTGTGAGATCGCTGGCGTAGATTTGAATATTAACGGATTTGATCATGAGGATTTGTGTGTCGCGTGGTTGTAATTTCGCGTGTATAAATACGTATGGATAAACGTGTAACCGCGTGTGGACGTTCGGCGCCAAACCACGGTTTTGAGTTTTGAGGTTCAGATCTGGAAGGGAGTGAGTTTCACCATATCACTCTAGTATCCGGTAATGGCACCCTAAAACTTCTACTGTATAGGATCATGTTTCTTTTTTGTGAGACGAAGATTAAAGCATGGACCTGGGCTATTGGAACCAAAAACAGGGGATTCGTACGAGACCAATTCATAATAGAGTGGGAAATCGTGTTAGTATAATAGCCTTTGAGACTATTGACTCGATCACCGGAGTGTTTTAAGTATGCAAGATCGCGGATGTAGATGTGCGCGAATGGTCTCGATTGAATGTTCATATGCGTGTCTAGAATTATATTATCGCGAAGGGCATAAGCGGTTCTATGTAATGTATTGGATCGCATGGCCGGTTTTATGTCACGCATACTAGCCTGTGTACAATTTCGTGTGTTTGAATTCATTTCTATAACCGAGTAGCCGTTTGCATACTTGCGTGGGCTTTTGATTGTTCGCACGGGTCGTCAATCTGAGATTTAATTTTGACTGTACGAACCTTAGTATTTCGAACCCTATACACGTATTAGAAACAATAACTAATGACTGTATATCTGTTTAGGCTGGTGAAAGTAGGAAAAAGCTTGGAATTTAAAAAAAAATTCATCAAGCATATGTAGACTACATAGAATGGTGTTACAATACACTAAGGTTTTTTTTTACACGGTTTTTTTTTGCACGGTTTTTTTTTACACGGCTTTTTTTACACGGTTTTCGCAATTAGCACGGTTTTTTTTGCACGGTTTTCGCAATTAACACGGTTTTTCGCAAAAATATTCTAAGTCCTTTTAAAGGCAAAAGACTTAGACGATTTCTCAACAATTTTTTTTGCACGGGTTTCGCAAAAATGTTCTAAGTCCTTTTGGAGGCAAAAAACTTAGACGATTTTTGATCAATTTTTTTTTTGCGCGGATTTCGCAATTAACACGGTTTTAGCAAAAATCCTTATGAAGGCAAAAGACTTAGACGGTTTTTGACCAAGTTTTTTTTGCACGGTTTTCGCAATTAACACGGTTTTTCGCAAAAATATTCTAAGTCCTTTTAAAGGCAAAAGACTTAGACGATTTCTCAACAATTTTTTTTGCACGGGTTTCGCAAAAATGTTCTAAGTCCTTTTGGAGGCAAACAACTTAGACGATTTTTGATCAATTTTTTTTTGCGCGGATTTCGCAATTAACACGGTTTTAGCAAAAATCCTTATGAAGGCAAAAGACTTAGACGGTTTTTGACCAAGTTTTTTTTGCACGGATTTTGAAATTTACACGGTTTCTGCTTTTCCATTTTAAATGCAAAGAATTTCGAAGATTTTTGGAAAAGTGGAAGTGATTGCTTTTGGAACAGCATTAACGAGTAGATGCCAAATGTTCATGTCTGAGGCCATTTAGAAAACCAAGATGGCGACTTCCGGTTCAGTGGAATTCTCTGAAACCCCATCAATATGGCTATTTTTGGAACGGGATTGATGAGTGGACGTCAGATATCGATGTTTAAGGCCATTTTGAAAACCAAGATGGCGACTTCCGGTTCAGTGGAATTCTCTAAAATCGAATCAATATGGGTATTTTTGGAATGGAATTGACGAATAGACGCTAGATATCGATGTCTGGTGCCATATTGAAATTCAAGATGGCGACTTCCGGTTCTGTGGAATTCTCCAAAGCCCAATCAATATGAGTATTTTTGGAACGGGATTGACGAGTAGGTGCCAAATATCAATGTCTGAGACCATTTCGAAAATCAAGATGGCTACTTCGGTTTAGTAAAATTTTCAATTACCACAACAATGTGAGAATTTTTGTAATAGCGTTAATGAATAGATACCGGATGTCAATTCCGGAAGTCATGTTTTCATCTAAGATGGTGACTTCTATTTTAGTGCCAAGACGATGTTTTAAATATAAAGACACGCGGCGAGAAAAACAGTAAATTTGGCTGCACGGTTTTACAAATTATTTGTCTGCTAGTTTTGGCAACCAGGAATATTGTGTAAACAGCGAGTGACTTGTAGTTTTAATGAATGCTTGGCGAATCCCTTTTTTGAAATATTTCCCACAATACTCAATCATGTAACTTGGAAACGCATTGATTTACGTTCCTGAGCCTGTCTACATGTTTTTCGTTGCACTAGAAAAAATGTATCGATGATGCAGGATGCAGACATGCATTTCTTTTCATTTCAATCTCGATACTCCCCACGCATTACTTCCTAAATCCGCCATATTTGTTTACATTGCTAGTTTGGAACCGTTGTTTTGGGTTCGATTGGAACTTTTGGCTTCAGTCTTCGCGCATCTCTATAAGGATCATCTCTGCTTTAGTGTACATCTCATTCATCTTAAGAGTGCTTCTGGTGTAGTGGGCAAAAAATCGACTTCTTTTTTATCCGCTTAATTGTTAGTATTGAGCCTCTAGAATCGTCTCCCGCAATCTCGGTGACCACGCTGAACTTCTTTTGTTTTAAACAGCCATGCATTCCTCGCGCGTATTTGCTGTGACACACGCAGATTTCAATCTATCGGTAACAATTTTCTTAAGACTGACAGCGATAGAAATACAGTGTGAACAATACACTTTAAACTACTTCCACCCAAATTTTTAAGAGAAAATACCAAATGGATTGTTTTCCACGTCATTTTTTCCGTGATGCAATTTGATATGGAGTATCATTTAATAGCGTTTTTTCGAAACCGCGTTTTTCAAATTGGTGAACACGATAACTCAAAAACTAATCAAAGAATTGACTTGATTTTTTTATGAAAATGCACAATATGTGTAGCCTGTCGGTGAACCACAGAAAACGGAATGAAAAAAATGTTCTCTCTATTATTTTGAAGAAAAGTGCACGAATTTTACAGAAAAATATGAGATTTTTCGGTTTACATGAAGCCATTTTCCTAAACTCGAACTTTTTTTTGGGTTCATCGAGTAACTACAAGTCTAAGCTTTACAAATTTTACTTAATTTCCTGTGTCAAACAATTTTATCAAGAGTCATCGTGTTAGCCGCGGCGCTCCTCGACGTGGAAATGGTTGGACGTCTACTCTTGGAACGCTCGTATGTGTGGCTCTGCGTGGCTGCCGACCCTATTCTGCGCGGCGTGTAACGTGAGACGACTAATCTCACCTCACTCTACGTGACTTCACCCAATTCTGAAGAGTCACTTCGGGTGACGTGAGACTCCCATTTAACCGCAATGAGGAATCTCACCTCACCCGAGTCGACTCTCAGAATCGGGTGAGAAAAGTTACGTAAAGTGAGGTGAGTTTCGTCGTCTCACGTCACATGCCGCGCAGAATAAGGCCGTGCAAATATTTTTTTTCGTACAGAATAAACGTACAAATTTAAAGCTTAACATTACATAAAAGATGCATTGTTCCCTTGCCTTCAAAATCGTAAAACAAAATAACTTTCGGTTTGAGCACTTTACACCAGACGCCCCCCTTAATAATACAGCGAAGACCTGATTTTATTATTTCCCCCTGATTATGTCAGCTTTTTGATTCGACTTTGAGTCTCGCATGAAGATTCGCTCGATGAGCTCTAGCAGACGAACCAACTCAAATTCGAGTAAATCCATTCATGAGCACATTTTTCTTATCTTATAAATGCAAAATATACAAAAATAAATGTATCTTTTTGTTTTACGCTGGATATTTATACTAAACAATCAGAACCATCTTGGGTGTTACAATGACGCCAGACCTCTGGCAACTGCATATTTGTCAATCCAGTTCCAAAACACTCCATGTTGTGAGTTATACAGAATATCGCTAAGCCGATAGTCTCAATGTTGTATTTCAAAATGGCCTTAGACATTGATCTCTATCATGCGCTCATTAGGCTTGCTCGGAAAATATGCATACTGATTGGGTTATTGAAAATTCTGTTAGACCGGAAGTCGTCATCTTGGTATTCCAAATGGCCTCAGGCATCGATGTTTGGTGCCTACTCGTTAACACTGTACCGAAAACAACCACATTGTTAAAGTGCGGGACAAAAGGAAACCTCAAGATCCGACGTTTCCACTTTTCCAAAAACCTAAGGAATCGGAAAAAGCAAAAACCGTGCTACTTGCATAATCCGTGCAAAAAAACCTGTTCAAAAATCGTCTAAGTCTTTTGCCTTCAAAAGGACTTACAAAATTTTTGATAAAACTCCGAAATCATCCCTTTTCCTAAAATCGTCTAAGTCTTTTGCATTGAATGTAACGCGGTTTTTTTGCACGATTTTCGGAATTACGCGGTTTTTTTTTTTGCACGGTTTTCTGAATTAACACGGTTTTTTTACACGGATTTCGCAATTAACGCGGTTTTTTTTTACACGGATTTCGCAATTAACGCGGTTTTTTTTTGCACGGTTTTTTTTTACACGGTACGTATCCCCCGTGTAAAAAAAACCTTAGTGTATTTATTTATATACTATACGTTATTTCTACGGTTAAGTTCAAATTTAATTTGCTTTCTAGACATGGAAAGGTGAATTATTTCACAATTTTTATCATAATGACGCACCATTCTATTGGTGGAGCTATTTTTAGCATAGTTTGTCCTTAAAGATTGTTTTTGAAATAAATTACGAGTTCATGGTTGACGGCTAGGTACATCAAATTATATTTGAGAATGTAATGATGCGGATTGTACTCGTTGAGAAAAAATGTCGTTGATAAAGCAAACCCTGGCATATTCTTTGTATATTAATGAACATGAAACGTGCTTTATACGATGAAAGAGGAAATGTCGTCCAGTTTAGTTTATGAAGTGCGTACAAAAGAAATTGTTTTTGGACTGATTCGATGCGTTATTCGTACGGGACAGTGTATGTCTTCCATACTACGCTGCAATATTCCAAAATTGGTTTGACATATGTATTGTATAATGATTTTATTGTGTAAGGGTCAGACTTTCCACGAACATCGACAAGTTTGAGCCTATGTAGAAAATTTCGTACACGTGTTCAACCTCAAACATGCTTCGTCTCGATGTACATGTTCGCCTCGAACGTCGAACCCAAACGAACGATGTTCAAACTCAAGTTCAAACATCCGTGTGCGTACACGAGAACGATTCACACAAGGCAAAAAAGTTAACGCTAGTGATGATGAAAGTGAGAAGGAGAAAACTGGTGCCACGAACCTGTGTGTACGAGAGGTGTACGTTCATGGAGTTCGGTTGTGCAGGCGAATATGTGCACGTGTTTTGGTACGAACTAGCGTGGTCGAGTTCGTACACAAAATGTGGGTTTAATATGAGCACAGAAACAGAGCGAACATTGTGTACGATGTTCATTTGGGTAGACTGGTAAGGGTCCTCAAAATTATAGCTGAAACGTTTAATAAAGCCCAGCATACTATCTGCTTTATTTGTTATTGTATTGTTATGTTCCACAAATGTGAGCTTGGAGTCTAAGATTATTTCTAGATCTCGTACAATGTTACCTTTTTCTACAAGTTGGGTTCCTGAGTATGGGGATATTTGAAGCTTTTCTACTGAAGGTTATTGAGTTACATTTCTTTACGTTAAGTTGGAGTAGACTCTTGCTGGAATAGATTGATTTCGTTTTGGAATATTTCAGCGTCTTTGGCATGTCTTATTTCTATGAACAGTTTCATGTCGTCTGCACATATAAGCACCTTTAAATGTAGGAGTATAAAGGTGATGAAATTTACGTACAAAATAAACAGAAGAGGGTATAAGTGGGAACCCTGGGGTACGCCAGAGTTGACACGAATTGGTTCAGAGCGTATATTCTGAAAGCGAACTATTTGTTCGCGTTTCGTTGGGTATGATTCGAGCCATTTGAAGAGTTTATTTTCTATGCCACATTTTTGCAGTTTGAAGAGTAATAAAGGTATGTCAATACGGTCAAATGCTTCACTAAAGTCTGTGCAGAGAGTTTCCACATGGTTGCCATTGTTTATTGCACTTACAGTAAATGTTACAAATTGTAAAAGGTTTGATGTTGTCATGCGGCACTTTAAAAAAGCCATGCTGCTTGTTTGTTATATGATTTTGATTGGCTGAAATATTTTATCATTTACTAGTTTTTCGAATAATTTTGGAATGCATGAGATAATGGCAATCCCACGATGGTTTCGGATGTCCGATTTACTACCTGATTTAAAAATTGGAACTAAAAAGGATAATTTTCATATTCCTGGTAATATTCCATTTTTAGTGACATGTTGAAAATATGTAGTAATGGTGGAGTGTATTCTCCTGATTTTTTGAAAATATTGGTGCAATTCCGCCAGGTCCAGGTCCTTTTGATGCGTCTAGGCTTTTTTGGTGCAGTGGTAATTTCGTGTTCAGATAGTCCGCGGACGGAGATGTCATTTGAAAATCCAGGTATAAATGAAAAGTAGTCGCAGTTTGTTTCGGAATATTATGTATACACTTTCAATCTTCAACTTTGAAATTTCGTCTTCTCGAAAAACTGCCAAAAGGCGCTTGTCATAAGAAAGTTAAACAGTGACTATGCTTTACTGGTTGAACATCAGATTGTGATTCAACTGGAGTCTCTATAAATGTTTTTACATGAATGCTCCCACCAAGGGCTATCCGTAATGGGTAGATTATTAAGTTTACTGACACATGGGATACTGATGGTCATATGTATAAAGCGCGGTCTGAGCATAGGCTGAGCCAGATTGCAGGGTCGTGAAGGAAGAAATTTGGTTTTTCAACAGTATTCCCATCACTCGAAAACCGTTGTGAATACCTACGAAAAAAATCATCCGTCTGTCATCACAACAGGCGGCCTCTCACCCTCCTTGTCTTGGGTTCTAACCTGAAATATATTTCAGTTTTTTCTAACATCACCACTGTTTTGCGTGAACCTAACTCAATTTCATCAAAAATGTTTGTTTGAAGTAACTATCCAGGTTCCATTCCTAGATTCTCAAACGAAAACGTTAATAGAAACAAATCCGAGACTTCAAGGAATCTATAGATATGCATTTTTTTAAATTTTGACTCTAAACGGCTAATAAATAGGCTTTTAAAATGTGTAAAACATATATATATATATATATATATATATATATATATATATATATATATATATATATATATATATATATATATATATATATATATATATATATATATATATATATATATATATATATATATATATATATATATATATATATATATATATATATATATATATATATATATATATATATATATATATATATATATATATATATATATATATATATATATATATATATATATATATATATATATATATTGTTGGACCATTTTAAATGAGATAACAGCAGATTCCTTAAGTAGTAGCACTCAAACACGTAAGATTAATTTTTAATAAACCTACGTTGAAGATGCACTCCTTATGTTATACTAAACTATCTAAAAAGGGAACTGGGGAGTACACAATCCCCCCCACTCAACTTTTCATTTTCTGACTACGTCTATGTTATTCAGCAATTCATTCTGAACATTTCATTTAAAGGTACCAAGTTTCTGCGATGACTATAGTCTCATTTATTTAAGTTTAAAGTATCGATGTCAATGGTGTACTGACAGTGTTGGAAGAAATAATGAATTTCTGCATTTGAATTGAACGATAAGTTTAAAAATCGTTATAATTATTTTTTGAAAACTCGTAGCAAGTTACCATCTTTGACAAAATTGTTAACCAAGTTTTATTAAGCTGGTTTTCATATTGAGCGAAATAGCTATCTTTATTAACGTAAATCCAAAATAATTGATTTCCCCATATAAAATCCCATACAAACTTTGAACGCAATGCGCAAACCCGGGAAGCAACCGACCGCTCCCAAATTTTGCACATACATTTAGGACCACAAAAGGAACTCAAAAAGTGTTTTGTTCAAAAATGTTATATGTCGAGCCACTCTAAATTGGAATTCTTCTCCATCTACATGTTTCAGTTTACCATACGGAGCTAGTTAGCCAACGAGAGAAAAATATGGCGCAGATTTCGACCAGACTTTGATAAACTTTCACACTTATTCCTGGTAGCCCTCACCGAATATGAGTCGAGGCAGGTGCTCACATGACAATATGTGCTTAAACCCCAAATAAACCAAAGAAACTAGTAAAAGCATCTCAGTATGTTCATGAACTAATCAATGTTCAAGTGACCTGCTGTATAACATAATTTGTTGTATAAATCGTGCATGCAAAATAACACATAACAGAAACAGTTTTTATTTTAGATTCAGCAACTTATGAAACAATATCATAACTAGTTGTAAAACTTCGATGTATTTGAATATTTCTGTGAATATTAATAATTTCATGATACATTTTTTTACAAAATTCATAACTTAGTGGAATGTCACAATTAATTTATTAATAATAATGAAAAACAGTTGCTTTCACCATCAATCAGATACTAGTATTTCAAATATTACTTATAGTATATAAGTAATAGTTGAAATACTAGTATCTGATTGATGGTGTTTTTCATTATTAATATTGGTGTAGTATTGTATTTGTTGTACAAACCTGGATGTACTCGGCTAACCTGTAAAGAGAAGAAAACACAGTTTTAGTTATGGTTTATCTGAAACAAGTTTAGTTAGCTGTTATGTGTCATAAAAACTACTAAGTTTGTTGCCACCGTTTTGATCATGAATCACAGACCTCGTCTGCCAGTCCTGTGCGCTAAAAATAGGTTATGGACTCGTTGACAACATTGTTAATATTGACCCACGTTGGTTTTTAATATTCAAGTTCAAACAAATTCGTGTTAATCAAATTATATTCAAATGTACACTCCCCGTTTGAAACATCACTAGTATGCATCTCGTCAAACCACATTACGTAACCCGCCTTTGACCGACTGTTCCAAACCACCTTGATCCGACCGCGTCTGCTGCTCGTTATATCGAACTACAAAAACTCCGAACAGCCAACGATCAATTGACGACCTCTACCTCCTGAGTGACGGGAAGTGCCGCCAGCTAGCAGAATTAACCCGATTATCGATGCTCAGACGAAATAATGTGTCATTGCAGCCAATTGGATCCGCGGCGATCGATGACGGTTGGCTAGGAAAACTGACCCTATCGCGTCCGAGTGAAGGTAATATTTAACGCCACGCGCTGGATTGAACGTTCGTTCAATCAGCCAAATCTTTAACATGTGAATGTCTACGCGCGGGTCTACCTAGCGATCGTGAAAAAGGAGACCTTGAAAGTGCAGCAGCTCGGCATGATCCGCTTCGTTCGCCTATTATTACCTCTGAGCTGACTGCAGAGCCCGACCTGTATCGCGAGCTTATGTCTTTAGTGTCAGTGTATTTGTAAGCAACTAAGTAAATCAACGCTGGTCGGGGAGCCAGCTCCCGGCCGGTTTCGAGCCGTTTGACTTGACGGCTGTGCAGATAAACCTGCACACGAAGGCTCTTAATTGTATAATTGCATCAGCCGAAAGCTTGAATGTCTGGTTCTGTTCAAGTGCAAATATTATTTTATTGTTTTGCTTCGCTACCAAACTTTGCCGGAAAAGTTGAAGTTGACGTCCGAAGACACACATACATGCAGACATAGGAAGGTTGAACGGCAATTGTCCTTGAATTAGTTTTCAGCCGTTTTTCTTCGTGCCGACAAAGTGGTTTGTCCGGCAGAGTTTCGGACTCCAGCAGAGAGACACCCCTTGCATGCGAATAACCATCTGTTGCGTTGAGCACGGAAATAAAGAAAAATATCGATGAAGGCCCAACACAAAGTTCAACGCCATGCTAGTTAGTATCCAAAAGTTTTTCTAGCGAGTAATTAGAATGGCGAGTGGGCGAGTAAAGACAATCTTAGGTAATTTGAGCATTTAGTGTAAACTCTCGCGTGCTTCTGAATAGACTACCCCGAGCAATCGTTGCGTGCTTGGTGTTCTGGGAACTGATTGCGTATTGTTTGTAACTGATATTACATGAGTCGTATAGTTGAATCTGCCATTACAGGAAATTTGTTGAATGTCTAATCCGAGATGACAGACACAAATGAGAAACATACAGTGCACCGTTACCCGGGTATATATTGAACAAGCAAGATTATCTAGTGACTTGAATGTAAAACTATAGTTTACGGTTTCTTAAAGGCAAAATCCTGCCTAAGGCAAAACGGCATGCACATCTCGGATCGGTATAGAACAGTCGTGTTGAAAAGTTTCGAATCTTGTAGGCACTAGAAAAACGTTACTCAAAGCAAATAGGAGAAAAGTAGTATCGTTCATTTTACGAACTAGAAAAATGACGACTTTTTAAAGGAAATTTGCCGTAAGTTTACACATTTCATTTAGGTTGTACGAAAGTTATCGTCGATGACGAAATTATTGTTCATAAATGAAACGAAATGCTTCGTGCTTTCAATAATATTTATATATGCAGTCCGAATATTTTCATAAAGGGCGCAATTTACTTTTTGTACTTTGAACGATTTCGTTAGTCGTTCGATTTTTTTTTTATTCATCGAAAGAAAGTTTTCGTATTCTTACATATGATATTTTCATTCAATCTTTTCGCATCGACGCTTGACAACATCGACTTTTTAGCTTAGCTCAGTTGACCGCCCGTGGGCTTTCCGTGATTGATCAAAGCCTGTTGAAATTGTATATTGAACCAATTGTATGATACTTGGGAGTAATACATCATACTCAACGTGCAACCTAAAGGGACTAAGATTATAGTATGATCAATAACATAGATGGCCACGCACATGCAGGTAAATTTTGGGATGGGAAGGAATGTTAGTTCAACACTTATGACTATTATGACCGAGGAATTCTCTGCATTATCCACAAGTGTCGCAGGATTGTATTGATTAAGGAAATATCTTGGTAGATATTGTGATTTAGATAAGTACTCAAGCGCTATTTTCTTTTCATTTTAGATTTAAATTTTTTAGAAGTGCGACCTCCAGTAGAAATATAAATGCAGAATAGGAATTTTATGTATTCTTCCGCGGGCCGTTACATAGTAGGATAAGGCCACGTGGAATATAATAGAGGTATCTATTCATCTATAGACAATATGATCTTACCAAGTCGAAAGTCGCTCGCGGTCGATTTCCGATAATTCGAAACGAGCAATTTGAACTCCGAATAGCCGGCCATCGGGAGTATTGCTTCTTATAAACACTTCAATGATTATTTCCAAAGTTTTCAGTACAAATCAAGCGTAAAAAAGTATAGCAGATAATATCTATATTATCTCAAATAAATGTGAAGAAATTTACTGCGAAATGTTAATGACAAGTTGGGATATCCACTCTCACTATCAGACACGTTCCCATAATTGGGTTAAATGCCAAATTTCAAACGACATGTTTATTGCGTAATAAATATAATAAACACTACGACAAGGGCGGATTAGAAGAAAGATGGATGGGAGAAGGGCAATACTGCCAACGACGGACTACCATATGAGCGGTTAAAACTTGAAAGAGTGACGCAGAGTACTGCACTGGATGATTTTGAAGAAGTTTTAGCTTCCGATGGCCCTACATTCTCTGACAGAGTGTTCAAATGTTTACCACTGTTTAGTAAAGCAAAAGTAGTACAAAGCTAGTGTCATGAGACCTCAAGAAGTCACTTTTGGATGTATTCGTCAATGTAGATTTGTCGGTAGACGGTTCCAGATTTAATAAAAAGAACTGGCTTATTTTGACACATCTTCAGATCGCTTGCCACACAAAAAACTTTTTGTGTAATTCGACAGCTTGATCTTAGGCAAACTTCAAAAATTTCCGACTTGAAAGTTTGCTTTTTTTAAATACGGTTTTTAAACCAAAGCTTTAAAAGTTATACCTTGGCGTGGAAGAGCCGGTATATTAATACATGCTACTACAATACTAAGTGTTAGAATTAGACTTCAACCTTTACGGCTATTGTACAACCGCGAGAAGAAACCTAAAACGTTGGTACACAATCGTAAATAGCGATTCAGAAAAGGTGACTATATGCCAGTGATTAACTCAATATAGAATGGATATAGGCTATAGTGCAAAACCTTAAGGTCCGTCCAGGTTAAGTCTTCGGTACGGAGCAATACCTTAGCCCGCCGGAAACCACACGACTTACATAAAAAATTTGGGGGCTTTAGAAAAAATCGTTCATATTACTGAAGGAGCTCGTATAAATATTAGAAAGATTCTCGTATATTTCATCAAACCAATTCGTTGTAAGCTGTAAGAGTTTCATACTCTTTTCGTGATTTCGGAAAAAAGACTCTTAAGAAAAAATACGATTTATTATATGTACGAAAAATTCGAACATTTATATCGACCTAACGAAACATATGCACAGCAGATTTACGAATATGGTCAAGGCTTCTGTCTGTCACGTTACAAGTTTACGTATATTTCATAAGATAAGTCTGCAAAAACGATAAAATCAGATTCTATCACAATTGCACATTATTAAGGTCACTAAGCTGCACATTTTTATACAGAAAGTTATTTTCTGTCATGAACGGGTTTCGCTTTATTGTCATTTCTATACGTCTGTCACGTTACACAATTTTCGCAGTGAGTTTGGAGGTTGCCCGAATAAATTGAAGAAGTCATTTCCGTTGTCCCCCAAATTTGCATGAACACAGTTTTATGTTGAAGCTTGGAAATCAAAGAAGAGTTTTTCTGAAGAAAAATTTTTCTTTTCGATTTTATGAAGTATTCTCAATGATTTGTCGCGATACAACCAGAATCTGTCACGTTACAGTTCTGTATTTTTATTGAAGCAAGTATATCGAGACAGTCGTACACAGATCATTCCTGATTTGGAAACTTAGTATTAATGGGAAATTTCCTGTTTATTTTGAAAAACATATTGGTTTTGATAAAAAAAAACTTGAATAACTTATGAATAGGTCATAATTTCACGAAGTAACACATTATGTCGAAAGAAAATCTAAAATAACATATAAACATCTGCATTTTAAAGGACAATTTTTCATGAGCATTTTGAATTGGAAATACATTTTGAAATACATTTTTTTCGAGAGTTATCCTACTGGAGTTGTAGAGCAAGGTTCTCGGATGGGATCCCCGTCAGAATCACACTGCAATTGAAGACTAGACAGGCAATGACGCCCACTAAAACGCTGCTTTAGGCCAATTGTAGCAGGCCGTGATTCTGAATGTGATATTCGTTGTAGGTTCAGGTATGTGCGGGCGTAGGGACTTCGCGATCGCGTGTATCATCGCGAAGGACTGGAGCATTTGTATGTTAGCGTGTTCGATCGCTTGTGCGTTTGTATGTCGCCTGTGCTAACGTGTATGTTACTTCGCGTGTATAAATTCTATTTTATAACTGTGTGCCTTTCGCACATTCGCGTGTGTTCTTGAATAATCGCGCGCGGACCGTGAATCTGATGCTTAATTTTTAGTGTATGGTACTGATAGTAGAAGAGAGTCCATTTCCCCATATCACTAGAGTTCCAGGTCATGTCACCATAGAACGTGTTGTTTAGTGAATATGAGCGTCACGTTTTTATTGGTCCAACTGGAGGCATTAGTCCAGACTGCTAGGACCGAGATAAGACTACCGGACGTCACTGTTTCATGATCGCGCGAGTGGTGGGTTAATGCTTGAGACCGCGTTTGGAAGATTATAGATGCTACGATTAATTAACTACCGGGGTGTTTTCATGTAAGCTAAATCGCGGGCGTAAGTATGTGTGGATTATTACAATTACATGGTCGCCTTTGTGACCAGGTTTGTGTTAACGCGAAAGCCACGAGCGTTTGTATCTAAATGAGTATAGATAGCATATAGTAGGTATGTACTAATAAAAGGAATCATAACATGCCGAATAAAGAAAAAAAGATACAAAGAGCATGATTAGAAGTGTATGGAAAAGCAACCTAATAGATGTACAAAAGAAACAGAGTAATGAAGTAGAATAGAAAAACACATGTAACATGCAATCAAACTCGTCTAAATGTAGCAAATGTATACTTTCCATCTGTTAGACTTTCATCGTGCTGTGCTGACCGGGAATGGATGATTCAAGTGCGTCGGTAAATTTGTTATACCCTAATTTATCCAATCCGACCTTCCCGAATGAATGGAACCAAATGCACAAATTGAACACTGGATGTATTATACGCCAGTTCCGCATCCATTCCCCGACTCAAATGTCACAAATACTCAGACGAACACATACACAGATAGACGTACGACTAGTACGTAACAATTGTACACTAGTACTAAAAACTACGAATATTACAAAACGACGACTACTAGGTTTCTAATTATGTATTTATCATATTAATTTGATTATTAAATTGATTTAATTAGTCTATGCACGCTGGCGAAGTCGACCGATAAATGGACACACAATGACTCCCACTGTGAGCTCCGCCCACGAATACCGCCATCAAACTGTGGAACAATGTTTACAAATACAGCACACAGCAAAAGACTATCCACGTCAACCCGCCAGTCGGCCACGTCACCGTGCACAGACTACTGGTTAAGCATTAGTATGCGCAGGTGCAGAGTATGAAAAAACATAGGACATAAAAAGAGGCATAAGCCCACTCGGTCTCCTCAATGCACCACTATCGAGGCTTAATGCAATAACCATCTTAAAACAATTGTCTGTCAGAGGTTCTGTAGCACTGATCCATGCAATATGCTTGATGATGTTTGCAATACTGCCAAACCCCGCAACCTTGGGGAGGGAACGAGATACGATTAAAATTAGTTACATAATCTAGTCGTGCAGCCAATTTTTTTCTCTTAGGTGATCAGGATATCGCGATTTACTTTGTCAAATGTGAATTTCAAATCCGTTCCTATACTTCCGAACGCAAATTTCATAACTAATTTAGTTATAGGTTTAGTGCCCTTCACGCGCAAATGCGGTTTTTAACAGTTTTCTCCTTAGTGGAGAAAAATAGTTTTGCCTAAATTTTTCTCCACTAAGGAGAAATAATAGTTCAAGATGTTTTAATACCGTCAATCTAATCAGCGTAAGGGAGCGGTTTATGGCCGACCAAAGAATGCTTATAAAACTGAAATAAAAGTGCTTAAAAAGTGATTCATTGCGGTGCCATAGGAAAAACTTCATTTCTCCGAAATTTCTAAATATAAAAATATGATTCTTTCAGCAAAGTTTCGTGATGTGAAATGTTCTTTTTTGTTTCGATTATAGAGGTTTTAACCTTAAGGTTATTTCAACTCTTCGGGTTAGAAACATCTCTTAAGAAAAATCTCTAACCCTATGTGCGGGGTTGGGATTCAATCCCAGGTGAGCTGCGTACAAGGCAATCGATTTACCAACTACGCTGCCCGCTCCCAGTTGAACTGTTATTAAATTTCGCGAAAGCAACTATTCTTCTAGGTAAACAGCGAGAAAAGTTTTTTATGCGATTTTTTTAACTACGCGGTTTGTATCCCCGAGTACAAAACCATAGAGTGTTCCGTGAAAATACAGGCAAAATTAAAAGAATCACAGTACAGTTCGTAGAATCTGTCTGCGGGAAGGTTGCACCATGTCAGAAAACATCCCAACAGAACTTTAAAAAATTGGTAGCCAAAAGTCGTACTAAAAAGCTGTACGGGTATGAATGGCGCCGGTGGCTGAGTGGTAAGCATGACCGCCGCTCATTCCAGTTGCCCTGGGTTCAATTTCAGCCGAGGTCGTTGAGATTTCTCTGAGGTTAAAAAATCTTTGGTCACGTCTTCCTTCGGAAGGGAAGTAGAGCCGATGGTTCCGGTCCATAAGTTGATGGATCGGTATCTTTAGTCCAATTAGTGGAGTGACCTCTCTGGAGTCGGTAGAGAAGAAGTAGAATCCAACTTCTATACTTACTAACAAATATCCTCTTCCCGTGATACCTGTAGAGTGCGCAGTAGTATATACGGCCTCTAGCAAAAGTAAGTATCAGACTAACCTTACGCGAGCTACGCTCGAGCCTGGTCGGTGCTGGTATTGACCAATAAAACAGTTGCATATTGAAAGATGTTTCGCTACTCCCAAGCAGAATTATCTACTTATTCCCTGTGTAACTTCAGCTACTCCAGACCGATAACGGAGTAGCAGCCAAGGGTGGTCGCACAAGCTCAATCTCTAGCTGTGCGGGTATGTTTGGTCAAGTATGACGGATGAAGTATGATAAACGACGAAACATTATTAAAAATGTACATTTGACAAATCCTGAATCAAGAATTGTACATTGTCAACCGGATGGAGGATGCGCCGCCCGCAGTTCTCTATTAAGCTATAATATAGTAAAATACAACGCATTGGCGTGTTAACCAAATCATGTTTCGATTTTGCAATGATCTCATTAGTAATCAGAACTTCGCTACTACCAGAACATTATCTATGTTCAGTTGTTTGCATATCAACACAAGTAGTGTCCTTTTTGGACCTACGATGGTTGAGTTCAAGTTAGCTGGATTATACTTCTGAGACGAACATTGAAACGTTAATAGAAAGTTCTTCCGACCAGCGCATAATTTTTCTTGTTAAATCTCTTAAAGCTATGGAATGGTGCCTTTGGTGAGTTTCTATATTATTTCCTTTTGGAGAAAATTCTTAAATGAAACACCAATTGATTGAAATTATGAGCCAATTTGGAAGCATTTTTTTAATTAAGTATTTTGTTCATGAATTTCTGAAGTTTATTTTCTCAGTAGATTTGTTGTGGTCCTTCAATAGTTCTGCATGCTTTTAATCGGTTGTGTAATTTATGCAAAAGAAGGACAAGTTCCGTGGTATTAATACTTTACTGTGCGTGTTTAATTAAAAAGAAACTAACGCCTTGGTTTTGGATTAGATTTTTACTGCATTTGGCAGAAGCAGCTTCCCAGAATAAGAAAATGTTAGGTTCTTTTCGATTGGTATATACACCAAGTGCCTATGCTAGGAGTAACTCGCATATAAAATGATAGCCAATATAAAAGACGAGATAAACATACCAGTTAAATCTTGCACACGATAATCTAAAGTTGTTAGAAACAGTATGTCATCGAGAAACGGTGCAGATCTGGTCTAACCGGTTCTCCCGTTTTATCCTCCAAACTACAAGTCAGCTCGAGATGGTACACCGCGTTTATCTCTGACACTGCGTCTGCAAAATACAGTCAACTAAGCCAACAAATGAGGTCAACAAATGCCCGGCTCGCCGAGACACCGAGCTCTATCCAGCGCCACAGTACATGTAGTGTTTGAGTATCTATATCTTTTTTCTTTTCTTCTCAAAGTTTGTTCCCCTCTCACGGCATTGGTACAATCGGTATCTATCTACACCGCAAACTATGGCAAGATAGATGGATACATGAATACATGCTGCTACTTATGAGCACTAGACTTTGTTGCTTAGCGCTTAGAGGGCGCTCTTGTCTGGCTGGTTGCGCGAAGGTCTACAAACACCGTCTGCCCGTTGTGGTGGTGTAGAAATAATAAATAAAGTTAAGTACAACAGAAACAACAACAAAATCGAGCATCTCTTTGCAGCAGAGTTTGGATTTCGTGGTAATAACTTTCCGTTTCCATGACCTTTAAAGAACACGAAAAACGACCACAGCTCAGTGGCAGTGCAGTGGGAGACAAACGGTGGGATCGGGTTTCGATACAGCGTGGAGCCAGGTTGTAATGATATTGATTGTAATGAAATTTGTTTAAATAAAATACACTAACCTTTTGGAACTAAGATGTACTTGGTTGTTCAATAAGAAACATAATTTTGAGTGCATTAGACGCTGGGTACGCTAATTGGAAAAATTACCCTTTATAAGTTAAGCTTTCGAATGTTGCGTTCTATACATTAAATCTTGTTTCTTAATTTTATGGAGATGGTCAATTATTTTCATTCACGTCCATTATCACCTATTTTTATTGGGTGATTCATCAACAGTGCTATCTGTGAAAATAAACACCCTTGGTTATGCAACTATTTTTTCCGATCTTATTTTATTGCAAACAACTAAGCAGTTTTCATTTTATTATATTCAGAATTGCATATATTTTGCCGTATGTAATTTTAAATGTTCTTTGACTTGATGGCATTGTATCCAGCGGGTGGTGCCAATCAAGCTGACATTTCTTTGGACTGAGCAAACCAATTTCTGATTAGATTTGACCATATCAGCACGAAGAACACATTAATTATTGTCATATTTATTGGTTTTTACAGTCCATTAAATCATCAATTATAATAATAGTCCTCATGGGTACCTTCATAAACTACGGAGTAGTACATGCACTATAACATTGATTGTCATGTTAAACATATTTTTTCATGAGCCTTAAAATATTATAGCTTGATTATTTACGTGAAAGTGGACTGAACCAGGAGTCCCTTCTTTATTTTTTCCATTTGCTCCATTTCATGGGCGCATTGCTGTTTTAAATTAAATTACTTTATTTCGTTCTTATTGTCTGCAATCTGGTTTTAGTAATTTGTATAAAAAACCAGCGTATGCCATCGGTAATATATTCTATTTACAAAATTAGTCGTTTCAGGAATGTCGGTAGTGTTTACTTTATATCGATTACAATACGTTACCGTTAGCATAACAACGAACACGAATAATATTGATAATATAAGACTCGATACCTTATTCAAACGTTCGCGGAGAAAGAAACCAATACATAACTGTCATTTCATTTCTTTTCATAATACTAGTGAAATACACGATTAATAATAGTTGTAGCATATCTATTTCGATAAATGTCTCGAGACAGTAAAGGTAATCGCTTTTCATTATATTGTATTGTTCTTGGAATGTCGTGTTTCGTCGGAATAAAAAAAGAATAAAAGAATAATAAAATCGTTCACATGCCGTTTGATTCAATTAAACATAGGCAACACTTCCGACTGTTCGGAGCTTGTCGCTTACGTTAAGTTTCTTTTTAACAACCCGAGCATTTCCAAATTAATTCAACAAACAATAAATCTATCATAAATTCTCAGCAGCCGGTTGCCCAGAGCAATAAACACATGATAACACTTCTGAAAGTGGCTTAAATCGTATCACTTGTCAAGGTAAATCTAGATTTGTGTAACTTTACCCCACCCTGCTAACAAAAACTGCTTTCCGTGGCAAACGCAGAGATGCAAAAATATACACGGTCTCCACAACAACGTTTGTAACACTAACATTCCTTTCCTTCCCCGATGACTGTAAGGACGTGACAAGCGCCCGTTATGAGCATTTCAAAGTATAGAACGCTTGAAACGTGCACATTGAGAATGAATAGCTACTCTCAGGCCCCATTCGTTGATTCTCTGCGCAATTTCGCTTGCTCTGGTCAATCACGGAGTAGCGACTACGAATTGTACGGTCATCATGCTTATGCTCAATATCGTTTCCTATTTTTATTTTTGAGTCGGTGGGCAAGGGTGAAAAGAAGTAATAAAATTAGCTTTTTGGCGCGCATTTCACAATTTACGCGGCATCTGCAAAAATATGCCAAGTACTTTTAAATGCAAAAGACTTCATATACATTTGAGTCTTTTTAAATGCAAAAGGCTTGGTATAAATTTGCATTTTTTGGCCCTCATTTCGCAATTTACGCGGTTTCTGCAAATATGTTTTTTGAATGCAATGGACTATATTTAGAAGTCCTTTTAAATGCAAAGGACTTAGAAACCTTTGGAAAAGACGGATCTCCAAGACTTCCTATGGCCTTTACCTGGGGGTATGTATTTTCGGAATGGTTTTGATGAGTAAGTCGATGTAAAGCACCATTTGGAAATAAAAATATGACTTCCGGATTGACTTAATTCACCATAACCCAATAATCATGGGTGTTTACGAAATGGTTTTGACAAGTAAGTGTCAAAGATCGATGTTTAGCGCCATTGTGAAATCTAAGATAGCGACTTCCGGTTTAGTGAAATTTACTATAACCCAATCAATATGGGTATATTCGGAATTGTTTCGACGATTAGGTCTCAGAGGTCGAAATGATAGCACCATTGACGAATGTCGCGCTAAATCGCATTCAGAGTTGGCAGCACCCTCTCAGATTTGAATGAAACTTTCTGTACATGAAGACTTTGTTACAAAAAGCCACTTTGCATGCCTTGTTTTTTTTTTTCAAAAATGATCTAAACTGTCTTTTGAAAAGTGTCAAACTTTTTTACAATTTTTTTTTCAAATAGCTTTAGTCTAAAAATGACAAATCCAAAAAAATGTTGCAGGAGTGAGCCAATTTTTTTAATAAAAATGTTGAAAAAATTCTTCATCGTCCCTTACACTGAAAAAAATCGATTTTAAAAATTTAAAGTCGTCTTACAAATAAAACCATCTTTGGATAAAATGTTGTTCCAAGATAGGTAATTATGTTCCCTACCTACCGTCAAGTTTGGCACTTTCAATGAAAAAAAGTTATTTAAAAAAACTTTTCCTTATCCAAACTGAATTTATTTTTCAATATATTTTTGTTCGGGGCCATAGCCCAGAGACCAGAACACAGAATCCTGTGAGAGAACCCAGACTCCAGATTCCATAGCCCAGAGTCCCAAGGAGAGAGACGAGAATCCAGAGCCGCGAGTTTCATTTATTAACAGATTAAGGCCGAAGTGGCCTGTGCCGTATACAAAAGATTCCTCCATTCCACTCGGTCCATGGCCGCGCGTCGCCAGCCACGCAGTCTGCGAAGGGTCCGCAAATCGTCTTCCACCTGGTCGATCCATCGTGCTCGCTGCGCGCCACGTCTTCTTGTACCGGTCGGATTGCAATTGAGAACCGTTTTCACCGGGCTATTGTCCGACATTCTGGCTACGTGCCCGGCCCACCGTAGTCGTCCGATTTTCGCGATATGACAGATGGGCGGCTCCCCCAACAGCTGATGCAACTCATGGTTCATTCGCCGTCTCCATGTGCCGTCTTCCATCTGCACTCCACCGTAGATGGTACGCAGCACTTTCCGTTCGAAGACACCAAGTGCGCGTTGGTCCTCCACGAGCATGGTCCAGGTCTCGTGCCCGTAGAGAACTACCGGTCTAATCAGCGTCTTGTAGATGGTCCACTTCGTACGACGGCGAACTCTGTTCGACCGAAGTGTCTTGCGGAGGCGCCAAAGTAAGCACGATTTCCTGCCACGATGCGTCTACGAATCTCTCTGCTGGTATCATTGTCGGCGGCCACCAGTGAGCCCAAGTACACGAACTCTTCAACCACCTCGATTTCGTCGCCACCGATGCAAACTCGAAGCGGGCGGTTCTCATTCTCTTCTCGTGAACCTCTTCCTATCATGTACTTTGTCTTCGACGTGTTGATGGCAAGTCCGACGCGCTTGGCTTCTCTTTTCAGTCTGATGTAGGCTTCCTCCATCTTCTCAAAGTTTCGTGCAATAATATCAACGTCATCGGCGAAGCCAAGTAGCTGAACGGACTTTGTGAAAATCGTACCACTCGTGTCGATCCCTGCTCTTCTTATTACACCTTCCAGCGCGATGTTGAATAACAGACACGAGAGACCATCACCTTGCCGCGAGTCCTTAACTCAAAATACGAGGCGAGTATAGAGTCCAGAATCCAGAGTTCAGTGTCGAGAATGCAGAGTCCAGAGTTCATAGTGCAGCGATCAGAACCCAGAGTTCCAAAGACAGAGCTCAGAGTTCAGAATCCAGAGTTCAGATCCCAGTGTCCAAAGTCCTAAACCTAGAGTCCAAAGCCCAGAGACCACTAGAGTCCCAAAATACTGAGCCCAGAGTCCTCAGCACATAATCCAGAGCCCAAAGTCCCGAGCCCCTAACCCAAGATAGTGAGACCAGAGTTTAGTGTCCAGATTCTAGAGTTTAGAGTCCAGAATTCAGATTCGATAATCCAGAGTTTAGATTCCTTAGCCCAGCGACTAGAACCCAGAATCCCGAGGAGAGAGCCCAGAGTCCGGAGTCCAGAATCCAGAGTCCCAAGTGCAGAGTTTACAGTCCAGAGTTTAGAGTACATAGTCCATAGTTCAGAGTCCAAAGTCCAGAATCAAGACCCAGAGCCCATAGCTCAGAAACCACAGTCTACAGTCCAGAGTTCATGGCACAGAATCTCAAGGCGAGAGCTCAGAAATCAGAGTTAAGAATACAAAGTCCAGAATCTAGAGCTCAGAGTCCAGAGACGAGAATCCTCAGACCAGAGTTCAGTGTCTAGAGACCAGAGTCCTCAACCCAAAATACTCAGCCCAGTGTCCCGAGTTCAGAATCCCGAGTTCAGAGCCTAGAGTCCAGAGCTCAGAGTCAAGAGCACAGAGTCCCGAGGAGAGAATCCACAGTCCAGAACCCAGAGACCCGAGTGCAGAACATAAAGTTCAGAGTCCAGAGTATATAGTTCATATTTCAGAGTGAAGGATTAAGACCCCAGATACCAGAGCCAGAGAGCATAGTCAGAAATTCGAGGCCAGCGCCAAGAGTCCATCATCCAGCGATGAGAGTGAAGAGCTCAGAATCTAAAGTTCAGTGTCCATAGTCCAGAGACCAGAGTCTCGAGGGGAGAGCCAAGAGTCCAGGGTCCCGAGTGCAGATTTCAGAGTTCAGTGTCTAAAGTCTATAGTTCGGAATCCAGAGTCCAGAATTAAGACCTCAGAGAACATAGTTCAGCGTCCAGAATCCATAGCACATAATATCGAGGCCAGAACCTGGTATCCAGAATCCAGCGGGAAGAGTGCAGAGTCCAGGGTACACAATCTAGAAGCTAGACTGACTGGGTATTTTCGGAATGGTCTAGACGAGTAGGTGCCAGGAATTTATGTCTGACGCCATAATGAAATCCAAGATGGCGACCTCCGGACGGAAATTATTACGATTACACTTCGGATGGTTTATCTTTGCACAACACTTGATACTGTTTAACTTTGACTTAGACAATTGTTCCATAATGATAATTTTACTAAAACTGCTCTTCACAACTGTTGTTACTAGACTGATTTAAGGCCTTAGTTTTAAAGTACTATGCCAAACGAATACCAAATTCGTTACTGATATTTTTTGCATGTACCAGGCAACTAGCAGTTGGGAAATTGGATTTTGAGATGATTATGACTTTCGTTGGTTTAGTTTTCGATAAAAATGCAATGAAAAAAAATTCAGTTTGGACAAAGAAAGGTTTTTTTTCAAATACCTTTTTTTTCCTTGAAGGTGCCCAACTTGAATTCTTGACGGTACGAAGGGAACATAATTACCTATCTTGAAACAAAATTTCATCCAAATCAACGTTGGGGATTTTTTTGAAAATCGACTTTAAATTTTTAAAATCGATTTATTTCAGTGTAGGAGTCTTTGAAGATTTTTTTCAATATTTCTATTAAAAAATTTGACTAATTTTGTAAAAAAAAAAACTGCTACATTTTTTTGTAGGATTTGTCATTTGAATTTCGCTATGAGCCAGATATGGGTATTTTTGGAATTCTTTTCACGATATATATTTTTAAGATGGTTTACACCAGTAGGTGTCAGAGATCGATGTTTAGTGCCATTTCGAAATCCAAGACGGCGAGCTCCGATTCAGCCAACTTCACTATAATTCAATTCATACGAGTATTTTCGGAATGGTTTTAACAAGTAGGTGTCAGAGGTCAAAGTTTGAAATCCAGTATGACGAATTCCGGTTTAGCAAAATACACTATAACCCGATCTATTCCTAATAATACCTATAATGGTCCAGGTTTTTCATTACTTAGTAATGCCAGTTTCAATTCCCCAATTTACGGCTCCTATTAGCAATCGTTTTAAATGAATCCCATAGTTTGAAGACGTATATTTTAGAATTAACAAATATTTCATGAGGATTTTCGAATTGGCGCGGTTTTTTTACACGTTACGTAGTCCCTCTGTAAAAAACCTCAACGTGGCATCGAAAATCGACATCTAGATTCTACAAAACCATTCCGAAAATAATTATTGATAGGGTTAGAGAATTTTGTTAAATCGAAAGTCGCCATTTTGGATTTCAAAATGGCGTCAAACGTCGACCTACATCACCCAAAACCATATAAATCTTTTGCATTCAGAAGGACTTGTTTATTACGCAGATTTTCGAATTAACGCGGTTTTGACGTAGGACTTACGTTTTTCTTTACTATACCGGGTGTCATTTCAATATTTCGAAAACGGAAGCATTACGTACACTTTACTCTCGCCAATTACGTTTGAGTATGCAGTGAGCGCTGCCCCAGTAGAACGAGTTTCATCAATCAAGGACCTTGGTGTTATACTTGACCGTAAGCTACGTTTCATCGAGCACTACAGTCACTGCTAAAGCCTATGCAGTACTAGGACTCATCAAACGAAACACCCAAGATTTCAGCGACGTCTACTGCCTGAAGGCACTGTACATCAGTCTGGTACGCAATGGCTGTTCGGCCATCCATGGGAGCTGTCCATAAATGTCAGCTTCTTTCTGCGAACAGCCTAGATAAGCCGTGTAGTGTCGGTAGTGGTTGTTTCAACCGGCTAAGAATTACACTACGGACTACCTGTTCCGGTGGTAACACCAAACAAGGAACCCCAATTCCATAGTGTCATGCGACCCGTGCTATGGGTAAAATTGTTGAGGGGGTTTAAAATATTCTCAATGGCGAACGGAGCCTGGGAAGAGCCGGGCGAACTCCCCAGTAACTGGCTGTGGTCCACTAGGAGGTTGATAACTCTATTATCTTTCTCCGGACAAAACCAGCCTAGAGGCCGCGTGGCATCCGGCGGGTTTGAAGTATGTCAGTTATGAAAATAACTGTCAAATTCATTCGCAAAGGTGGCCGCGTCACTTATGAGGAGGCAAAGAGCTTTAGACCGATCAGTCTGACCTCCTTCCTTCTCAAATCGACCACTACATTCGGGATGGTAGCTTGGGCGAGCACACGCTGCATGCAATGCAACATGCATATCAGCGGGGGAAGTCTACTACCACCCTGTTACACAATGTTGTCTACAACATCGAAAAAGCTTTTTCACAAAAGCAATCAAGTTTAGGAGTTTTTCTCGATATTGAAGGTGCTTTTGACAACGTGTCTTTCGAATTCATTTTGGAAGCAGCACGAGATCATGGAGTACCTTCATATATCACGAACTGGATACACGCAATGCTTAGCAACCGACATCTGTGCTCATCGTTAAGACAAGTAGAGATGAGGAAACTGAGTGTCTGCGGATGTCCTCAAGGTGGTGTGCTGTCACCACTTCTATGGAACCTTGTCGCCGATAGCTTGTTGAGAAAACTAAATGAGCTTGGGTTTCCGACGTATGGTTTCGCCGATGATTATATAATGATCACCGGTATTTGCATTAACACACTTTTTGATTTGATGCAACAAGCCTTATGTGTTGTTGAGCGGTGGTGTCTTCATGTTGGACTATCAGTTAATCCAAATAAAACCTCAATGGTGCTTTTCACGCAACGAAGGATTACAACCGGAGCTCGTCCATTGCAGTTTTTTGACTCTGAAATTATTGTCGAAGATCAAGTTAAGTACGTTGGAGTAATTCGCGACTAAAAACTGAATTGGACAGCTCACATCGATTTCAGGATCAAGAAAGCTTGCATGGCCTTTGGCCAATGTAGACGGGCTTTCGGCAAATCTTGGGGACTCAAACCCAAGTACATTCAGTGGATCTACACAACAGTTGTTAGACCAATACTGGCATACGGGTGCCTTGTTTGCTGGCAGAAGGGAGAAGTCATGACAATCCATTCAAAGTTAAACCATCTTCAGAGGATGGTCTTGATGGCGATGACTGGTGCGTTCTCGACAACACCTGCTGTTGCTTTTGAGGCACTCTTGAACATAAAACCACTACATGTGTTTCTGAAACAAGAAGCACTTTCTTGTGCATACCGTCTTAAGGTTACTGGGCTCTGGAACAGTAATCCAATAGATCGTGTAACTAGCCACACAAGACTGTGGCCCCAAATGGTTACTTGGGATGAATATACACTTGCTCCCAGTGACCTTACACTCACATGTAGTTTTCCTTCTAAAACTTGTGAGAATTCCTCTTCGTGAGGAATGGCTGTCTGGCTGGATGGAGCGACAACTTGAAGAATACGTAGTTTGTTACACGGACGGTTCTTTGTTGGAGGGCCGAGCCGGTGCTGGTGTCTATTGTCATGAGATGAGATTAAACCAATCTCATTCGCTTGGTAGATACTGTACCGTATTCCAAGCAGAAATCTTTGCGATTCTGTGTGGCGTACAATCCGCACTTCAACAGGGAATTTGCGGTAAAAGAATCTATTTTTGCTCTGACAGTCAGGCTGCCCTGAAAGCACTTAGTTCGGCAGATTCGAGATCGAGATTAGTAATCGCATGTCGAACTCAAATCGAAGAACTTAGAATTTCAAATGCTATCTACCTTCTATGGGTACCCGGTCATTCCGGTATTACTGGAAATGAATGGGCGGGCGAAATGGCTAGAGCTGGCGCTGCGACTGATTTCGTTGGTCCAGGAGCAGTTCTACCACTGTCAATAAGTTGGATAAAGCACAAGATTCGCTCTTGGGCTGCATTCGAACGTGCCAACCATTGGCGTAGCTTGCAAACTTGCGTTCAAACAAAGGCTTTTCTGCCGGATGTGAGTCCGAAAATGTCAAGAAATTTGTTGCATTTTTCCAAGCACAACTGCAGTATTCTGGTCAGGGCACTGACTGGACATTGCAAACTCAATTATCACATGGCTACTATTCAGCGCGCTGAGTATTATTCATGCGATCTTTGTGAATCCGATTACGGAACATCATATCATTTGATATGCAATTGCCCTGTATTAATGCAATTGCGCATCCGGATTTTTGGTTCTCCATACATAGATGAACCTATGTACAGAGAGCTGAAATTTAAGGATATGCTTTTGTTCCTAACCCAGTGTGGTAAAGAGCTATAGTTTTTTAGCCGTATTTGAATGACAATATCTCTTCGGGGGTGTTGTCGTTCTGTTATCTCAATATCCCCTCGGGGGTGTTGATATATCCGCTCACTGTTTGAGTAGAGGTTCTAAATCCCTCCGGGGGATGGAAGTTTTATTCCTGCTGTTGTAGCACCTGCAGATCGTTCAGCATCACTCCGGGGGAGCAGAATGCTCTGTTTTAATTGTTCTGTGTCGTTGTTTTCCTTACCCCTAACCTTACCACTTCCCCAATCCTTCCCATCAGGAAAATGATGAAAAGACGATTCTTGGCAAGGCACAAATCTCCGATCAACATGGGGAACGTGCCATTTGAGCCAGACGCTACTGATTCCTGATTCCTGAAAGCCTATGCAGTACTAGGACTCATCAAACGAAACACCCAAGATTTCAGCGACGTCTACTGCCTGAAGGCACTGTACATCAGTCTGGTACGCAGCATTCTAGAGTATGGAGTTATCGTTTGGGCCCCGCATCACACCGTACACATTAATCGCATAGAACGGGTGCAAAAGAGCTTCGTCCGGTATGCCCTTCGACGGCTTCCCTGGCGAAATCGATTTGAACTACCACCGTATGAGCATCGTTGTGCTCTTATCAACCTGCCAACGTTACGAAACAGGAGAGTTTTTCTGCATCGACTTTTTGTGTTCAATCTTCTCGCTGACAACATTGACTGCCCTCTGCTTCTCGCTAAGCTGGACTTCAACGTTCCTGGTAGGTCTCTGCGGAAACTGGACTTCTTTCGGCGCTCTACTCATCGCACGCAGTACGGCCAGAATAACCCGGTAGATGTTTGCTGTCAGCTCTTCAATAGCGTTTTTCATCATTTTGACTTTAATTTAAGTAGAGAAATGTTCAAATTGGAAATAGGTTTAAGTTAGTATAGCATTTCAGTCTGTACGAAAATTATTAATTCGAAGACAATATATATCAACTGAAGCTTAATGACATTCTCTCTATTCAACTGATTGCTAATCTTTTTCATATATCAAACGGAAAGTTTTCAAAACTTGCCGCTGATACTTTATTTGATACGTAAAACTTGTTTAAATAGTTCAAAAACTATGTTTAATGCAAATCATCATATATGGTAAAAGCTATAAATATAAGTAATGAAACAATTTTCATTACAATTTGTGCTTGAGGTACTGAGCTAAACAAACGTGCGTGATGCGTAAATAGCGAAAATAGCTGACGCAAAGCATGTGATCACCAATAAGTTAGTTGCAATAATGCCCCAGGGAATACATAGTATAATCCAACAATTTAGGTCTTACAAAGCATAAATTGACATGATTGTTCGGCATTGAAAAATCCTACATATACACGCCGTCATTAAGAAACTAGCAGTAGGTAATGACCATGACAGAACTGCGGTGATGACGTAGGACAATTCGTTGCCGTATCATATTATTAAAATTCTGCTTTGAAGAGCTAATGGTTAAACTTACACATTAAGTTTGATGCACCGGTCTTAGTGAAAGTTTCCTGGGTATATGCATAATATCCCGTTCGGTAATCAATTGAGTAAAACAATTTTTTACCGAGTTCTCCGCATAATATATATAAACACCTGTCAATAAGAGTTGACAGTTTTTGGTAGACTTCTGCCGATAAAAGTTAAGGAATACTGATTAGTTCAGTTATTCGAAATTAAAAAGTTTTAGTCAGGATTTTTTAAGAAAGCTTTCAAATCACCGCTATCGTGTGTAGAGCAGATAGTGATTCAAGTAAATAATAAAATTTTGACTAGTTCTGCTCCGTTTTCATGGGGCTAACTTCTTTTATTCTTATGCTATACAATAAATCGACAATTTCTCCTACAGGTATCCTGTACATATAATTGATGATAATATGGCCTCAAATTAATTATGTGCACGTTTTTGGCATTTCCGACCACTGTGCATTGCTTTGATAATTTTTATGCTATTTCTGTTCTTCCGGAAAATTTGACAATTGAATTGATCCTTAGGTTTAAGATCTTTAGATTTTTGGATTCTTTAAAATCATTTGATTTTTGAAACTTTGAATCATTGGATATTTTAGTCCTCGGAGTAATGGATTTGAAGTTATGGACTTTCAGATCTCAGATTTTTAGATCTTTCGACCCTTGCAGCTTTGGCTCCGTAGATCATTTATTATTTTTGCGTTTCTGCAGTATTAGCAATATTCTATTCCCTAGATTAAATTTTTAGATCTTTTTGGATGTTCTAATATTTAAATCGTTGGATATGAGATCTTTATTATGATCAGTGTGGCCTTCAAATGGCAGTTCCGGAAACTTGTGAGAAGATGTAAGATTTTGTAAATATCAAAAACATCGGGATTTTCAAATATGAGCGCGTTGGATTTTCAACTTGGGCATCCAATATTAATTTCAGTACGTCCAAAACACATAGCTGCCAAAGTTTTTCAAAATTGGATGCTGCTTCAAAATTGTTTTTGCATCTATATTCTCATCGAAGTAATTTATCTCCATTTGAAATTTAAATGAAAAGAGGAAATCTTTAAAATCGATTTCCAAGAATCGCAATAGATATTAAAATAAAGGTACCATCCGCCATCCCATTCTACACATCTCGACATCAAAACCCAGCTTTCTTAGAATCAATTATCTAGCAAATGACAGGAAGTTCGCTAAACGATTTTCGCAATTTGCGCATGCCCACTAAAGTCAAGACAAGCTAGAACTCAGATTACGGAGATTAAGTCAAACCATAGTTTGATCATCTCACAAGCTGTAACCACCCAGCAGTCGGCGTTCGTTTGTAACACACAATTTCAATTAATTGGCGGCGTGCAAAGGTGGGACAGGCGGTAGATGATGATGGCATAGTTCCAGCATTCAGAATGACGTCAAAATTAGCTTGGGGCTCACTTGGTACAACATTTTGCATCCCAGATAAAGAAACTGGAATAAGCGATATTTGTTTATAACTGAAAAACAAAACAAATCCGTTGGATTGCAAATTGGTGGTAAGCCTCTCAAAAGAGGTTAGATCGTAAAAGTAGCTTATGCTATCAACATTCAATGCAAATAAGAGTGAGAATTTTGCGCCACTTACGCGACTCGTGCTCAAACTTAACCAGACCTACTTTCATATGTTCGATCATGTGCGGTTGCACGATGGTGAAACCAGTCGATTTACGACCAAACCACGACAATTATGTCTCTAGCTGGTTGAAGTTACTCTTTAGCTAGAATTGAAGGCCGTTCGACCAGCAGCCGGGCCTATCCTCTGTGGGCGCGTGTGTTCCTTTTGGATACTGAGCCAATCATGTCAACGTTAGCATGCAGGTAATTATTCGGGTGCTCTGGCGCTTTTAGTCGAAAGACCGTCGTTTAATGCTAGTTCGGTGGTCGTCAATATCGCTGTAGACAGGCGGGAGAACCGTTAAGGTTTTAATATTCAGGTTGCGTGACGGAAGCATTTAAAATAGAGCACGTCCAATCAATTGTCGTTCCTCGGTAGTTAGCAGCACGTCCGAATAATCGAACGGTGTGAAATGGGTGGCTCGTATTATTTAAACTAGGATCACGAAAGACTAAGGAATTAAGTTATCTGATTTGATTTGATTGAAGGCAAATTTGTTACCCGTAGAGATGCGGATGTTTGTGAAATATGCAGCAGGAAATCTTTGGGAAGCCTAAAACTGACTTTATGCGTTAAGGTTCAATTGAGAACACCTCAATAATCTTCATGAAAATCAATCAGTGTATTGGGGGCATTGGTGGAGTATTGCTGATAGATTTCCATGAAGATTTTTCGAACGGTGTGAAAAAAATTGCTTTTATCGATTTCCAAGATGGCCGCTTTTCCAATCTTTCTCAGTTGAGCCTTAAGGTTGCACAGAGAATGCGCAAAATTCGCAAACGAAAAAAGCAGTTTTTTTTCGCACCGTATGTCAGATCTTCATAAAAATCAATCAGCAGTACTGTAACAACATTCTACACACGCTGATTGATTTTTATAAAGATCTGACATACGGTGTGGAAAAAACTGCTTTTTTCGTTTGCGAATTTTGCGCATTCTCTGTGCAACCTTAATATTCTATGAAATGGCAGTGAATAACGCACGGCTTCAATTGTGTGTTCACTGGGGATGCCCCAATGAGATTGGTCAAGGTTGCCATGTTATATTGGCGCTGGGACTATATTTGCACAACGGAACGTTCAACCATATGTTTCACATCACTGTTGTATGTGCGTGATCACCTGCCGTATGTCTTGTTTGCCTTAACAGCTGGACTGGCTCCATGACAGAAATACTTCCATCAGGATACTAGTCGAGTTTAAGAATTTATTCAATGCTTTTTTACGCAATAGTTACAAATTTCCTGACATAACCAACGAAAACAAACACGTGATGCCACGATACTGTACACTGGACTGGTTCGTAGTTGTATAGAAAAAATAAAAAATGATCTCAATTAACGAGAACTGCGCTTTTTGAGTTCCTTCAGTGGTTACAAATGACTGTGCAAATTGGTTGTGCATTGCGTATAAAAATTGTATGGAAATAGTATGGGAAAATGTACTTTTTTGCATCTCCGTTGATACAGATCGTTATTTCACTCAAATTGAAAAAGTAATGCAATAAATCAGTAGTCCCGAATGAAACACCTGGAGATTTAATTCACCTAACAGTGAGATCGAACTATTCTGATATAAGTTGTCCATGTGATATTTTGCATTAGCCAAATCAATTTTGTGATACAAGACTGATAATTTTGCCGTTATACGCTGAATGCTTCTACTGGCTTTGAAAATTCTTTCAGGTCTGAATTCAAACAACTGACGGCTTATTAAAGTATCAGGTAACACCAACCAATGGTAATTAATTGACCAAATGCATAAAACTCATGTGATAAGTGATTAAAAAAACAGAATGACCGAAAATCATTCTGAAAAATTCTTTCGGAGATACAGTAACAGTAACGAGTTGCTTCACTAATAACCCCTGACTCCGCCATTTTGTAAAGTTGGTTAACGAACATTTTTATTTGAGCTGCATAAATATAGGGTATTGAGCCCATTTTCGCTATGTTTCTATTGTCACCCTACCCATTTGAAGCCGTTGGCTAGAGCAGTGTCTGCCATCTTTGTTCAATGCATTGAGTCAAATGGGAGCGCAACAATAAGGGCACTCGATTCGAGTTTTTGTTGCGCTCAAACACGAGAATTTCACTGTTTTCAGCGCATTTGGGTTATTATATTAGTTTTTAACAATGAAGCAAAGCTGTTGATATAAATTTTTAGGCATTCCATTGATTGTAGGCCGAGAAATTAATGAATTAGTGAGGCACCCTGCTTAATATGGGCAAAATAGGCACTTTACCCAACCTATTTTTTTTTTTTGAAAATCTGGTACATGCCTGCCTCGTTTAAAAAAATCGAGAAAAACGGCGTCTTTAGACATTAAAAATGTCTTACTCCACTATCTGAGGCTCGGTGTAATTCTAAAATCTAAAATATCTCCTATGCAAAAAACTATGTAAGGCTCGCATGCTCCTAACTCCGCTATTACTTGATGGATTGTAATCATTTATACACCAGCCGATTCAGAAACGACTAACTTAAATATCGGCAATAACTTAATATCCGTGCAATATTGAAATCTATTCAAAATTGGTAAAATTGAAAAGTTCACGAAAATCATTCATGACGCAGCTTTTCCAAGCAGAGCATAGGAAGCACCTAAGTGGTTTGATCAAATACGAGAGCTGCAACGTATCTGTTTGAATTGTTCGTTACTCGCATGCCAAACGAGCAACATCATGACCATGGCGTCCGGACGGTACAATATGCGGTAGACACTAAGAGAGATTTTCTTCAATGGTGATTGGCGGCAATTATTTTTTTACATTTTAACGACATTCAATTAGCTAGAGATTACTGGGTAGGGAAAGTTATGAAAATTAGAGCCATAGTACTCAAGTGAGAGCAAGGATGTGAAGTAAACAGATCGGAAAACTAGAAGTGACAGGGTCATTAGAACAGGCTTAATATCGTGCGGGCTTAATTTTTGTCTTCTGCTAATGAGGGTCGAGCTTAGGCAGCATAACTACGAATCATCCGAGTTAAGTAGCATGTGTCCTGGTATCGACAGACAAGTCCGACTTTACCGTGACAACCAAGAATTAAGCCCGTACGATATAAGGCCTGTTCTAATGACCCTGCCACTTCTAGTTTTCCGACCTGTTTACTTTACATCCTTGCTCTCACTTGAGTAGTATGGCTCTAATTTTCATAACTTTCCCTACCCAGTAATCTCTAGCTAATTGAATGTCGTTAAAATGTAAAAAAGAAAATGTGACTAACATAGTCGAAATAAAAAAGGAAAAAAGAATTACGAATATTTCGGGTGCCAGAATCACTGTCACCTGTTTCCTCGCTGTATGCAAAGTTTATTGTGCGCTTTTCACTTTGCTGTATGATTTGAAACTTTGCATATTGTGAATTTTACCCTAAAAAAACTCACAGCAAAATAATTTTGTCACACGAAAATATGCTCACATCGCATCTGTTATAGATTGGTTGTTGTTTGAACTAACAAAAACTAGGATTGTGCATCGGTTTGTTTATTTGCTGTCTTCTATGCAGTTGAAAGTGAGGATATTTATTTTGCTGCTTCAAAAAAATTGCTCGAGGGTCTATCTACTGATGAAACGGGCAATACATGCACGAATATTGAAATACGACAGGTGCGAGTCGGGTACCCACAAGGATTTGCAAAGTGAGCAGGTTGAGTGGGTTTGGATTGAGCTCAACACAGCAGGGTGTAACGTATGCTGCTTGTAGGTTTGCTTTGGGATTTCATTTTTATGTTTGTGTGCGTTAGGTTGACGATACGGAGAAAATTCTCAATTTTTTTTTTTTTGCTTTTTGTAAGTACGAAGGGGAATAATCTTATTGGTACACGACTGTAGTTATATTATAGTTATATTAGAGCAGTTTCAGTTTCGTTTCTAAAAAAAATGAAGCTAATCTATAGCGATTCTTGGTAGTCAAATCAAAAGTAGTCAGACAGTTTTAAACGTTAATTTAACAACGAATAGAATGGTGGTGTGGATCAAATTAAATTAAAAAAAACTATTCGAGGTTATAAAAACAAAAAACAATATACTGGGCAATTGTCTCAGTTCTAGTGCTACATTGGAACAACTATATAAATTAAAACGTTGCAGAACGTGCACTAAATTGATTGTATTTGTTTCAATTGGATGCGATTTTATTCTAAAATTGTCCAAATTTCGGATTTGAACGCTAACAACACTGTAATTTAGTAAATAATTTTGTTTGTTTGGCCATTTATCGACTAAGGAATACTTAATCTAAAAATTGTTTGCCCAAGTTCATTAGTACATTATTGAAAATTTTATTGGAAAATGAGATTTCAAATTTCGTGGAAGAACCAAATATTTCCTTTAGCGAGCATGGGCTCGATATTGAACCTGTTCGTTTTAAATATATTTTCGAAACAGACAAACCTATTTTTGCTGGGTCGATCACTCAAATAGTACTCTTTTTTGATTGTTCGATTAAAAGTAAAAGGATTTTTTTCACATAGTTGATAGTTGTAACCAATAGGTATCTGATTAATTGAAATAATCGATAAGTTTAAAAGTGAAGCAGAGAGTATGGTGTTTTTAGAAATTTTAGATTTTAAAATTTGGTTACTGTTAATAAATTGTGTTTTAACGGGCAGTGTGCAGCCAATTATAACATATGGGAGCCGGAGAAAAAGCTAGAACATGATATGTTTTTACTGAAGACTATTTAGTCTGCAGTCCAAAGGATGAGTCGATGGTTTTGATAGATTAAAATTCATTTGTGAATTATATTGCGCGGTCTAGAAAAAAAGCTACATTTTTGATGTCACCGTGGTCGTGTCCTGTTCTAAACCCTTAAATTTTTTTGCCCCCTAAACAGGCTTACTTATGGATAGAATATTTGGGTCAATTCGCAAACGCATGAACTAATGTTAGATGCAGTACGAAATTTAAGAAATTAAGCCAATTTACAATGAAGCTGTACATTAAATAAAATTAGTGAATGAAATCAATACAATGAATAACATTAATATAATCAAAAAACTTATGCACTAAAAATAAAATATTGAGCATAATGAACAAAAGGAGTAGGAGAAATAGAAAATGAATTAAAGAAGAACGTAAGAAATAAGAGGATAAAAAATAAAGAATAAAGAGAATAAAAAATAAGAGAATACAAGAAGAAACAGGAATAAAAAGAACAAAATACATAAAAGGAACAAAATGTAAGACATAAATGTCATATAAGAAATTAAAACAGTGAACAAAACCATCAAATGAAAAGGTGGGATAGAATATATAAATGACATAAAATTAACAAATTTAATAAAACGTAGGGAAAGGATTTTTCTAGATCATCTTGTAAACTTTCCAGCTTTGTATTGTATTTTTTCTGTTTATTCTGTTCTGCTATATTTTTAGTGGAGGCATCTTCTTTTTAATTATTTCAGTTCTTTAACGGAAAGCCATTACGGGATGAAAAATGACAGGCATCTTCTCACAAGCGGTCTGAGTTTTATTATTTACGCGAACGTGATAATTTTCAATCTGCAATTAATGATAAGCATCATGCTCCGCTACGGAAAACCTATATTTCAAATATTATTTCCGTTAAATTCAACACGTTTTAGAAACAGGAATTATAATTCAGAAATAAGCACTGGAAGCCCGATACAAGTTTGCAAATAAGTGATAAAAACTAGTCACACAAATAATGTTCCTTATATAGACTATTTGTTTGAAACTCCAAAACAAAAATCGTCGATCTAAGGAACATTGTCTATCTAACTTTTATCACTTGTTTGAAAAATTTGTATCAGGTTTTTATAAGGTTGTGTCTATTTGACATTTAAACACTTTTCTGAATTATAGTACCAAGTTGGAGCTAAATTTTAAATCCAATACAGTAGCTGTTGATTGTGAATAGTACCATGTCCGTCCTTCTATTTACGAGGTGGCTCATTCCACGTCAGATTTGCAACCAAAATTTACATTCTTCCAAAATATTCTTGCATTCTTTAGCTAAAAATAATTAATACATATGTTTTGTTTTGGCTGAATATGATATTTTTTTCAAGTTATGAGTTTTTGAACTTTCGTTTATAAAATTGAACATTTTATCACTGATAACTCGGAAACTATTTGATGTATGGAAAAAATTAAATAAAAAGTTGCTTTTGTGCATGAGCTTACCGAAAAAACTCACGAAAAAAAGAAAAATGATTTTTTTAAAGTTGGACAATATTTTTTTTACTTATTTTGATTCCATCCCAAATTTGTTCTTGCATTCTTTAGCTAAAAGTCATTGGACACGTATTTTTTGTTTTGACTGAATATGATATGTTTTTGAAGGTATGATATTCGAATGTTTGAATTTTATAAAATTGAACATTTTTCAGTCACCGAATACTTGGAAACTATTCGATGCATGAAAAAAATAATAAATAATAAAAGTTGTGATTTTGCTTGAGTTAACCGTGCCGTTTTTTGTAACAGTTGTTTTTGTTGTTTATGTTATGTATTCTGCAAATGTTAGAATTGTAATTGTTAAAAAAATAAGTTGGTTGTTTTTTAAAAACATTTATAATTTCATTGTGAAGACTATGTAAAACGAGATATTTCAATTATAGATGGTCAATTACAGGACGTTTAGTATAAAATTGCCTTGTCTTAATGTAATAATTTTATTATCCGCAAAATATTTTGAGATCCACTTTAAAGTTTTTATATTATTTTTAACATTTAGCCTCCGACACTCGCGCCGTTGTATTTTGTGCAACACCTTCCGAAACTCTAGCGAAATCTTCTTCCAGTACCAGCGACTGCTCATTCGGGGAGCCATTCGCACGAGCGCCGGAGGGTTGAAGAATAAAAAATCAGCTAAAAAATTTGGTCCAGTTTTGAAAAAGTTCAATTTATTTATAATAATTGCAGAATAAATAAGTAATAAAACAACAAAAAATTCTAATTTTTTCGGTAAGTTAATGCGAAAACGTAACATTTTCATTTTTTTTTTTCCTTACGTCAAATAGTTTCCGAGTTGTTGACGACCGAAAAATTATTAGTTTGAGTAACTTTATAAGTTCCAAAACTCATAACTTGAAAAAATGTCATATTCAGCCAAAACAAAAAATACGAGTCAATTATTTTTAGTAAAATAATGCATGAAAACATTTTGAAAGGAATTAAAATTTTTGTTGTAAATTTGACGATGACGAGGACCCACATATTAATGATGAAAATGAATTTTATGCTTACGGAAGTCACCTTTATACAATTCCACCACATACGAAATTCTGTACAAATATCTTTCAATAGTTTTATCGAAGCAGGAAACTTTGTCGTGCTTCAGAACAAGTCGTACGACTACTCGTTTTGTATCTGTATGCTTTCGATAAGCTCAATACAAGCATCACATTGAGATACAGAGAGATAGAGTTCGTTAGTTTTGTAGACCTGTCGAAATAAATGGTAGATAGTTCCAACGTGCCAGATCTATAATCAGACGGAACACTGTGGGAAACTCAACACAGAAACCGTCAAAAAACTACATGAATCAGCTATTTTAATCAAATCTAACACACAACTTTTAACACCACAGCCCAATGCTGGAACAGCGCAAATTTTGTCTTCTACCTTCAAATCGACATGCGGTACCACCGGTTAAGAATTATTCCTATGGTTAAGTTGCGATATTAATTGATTCTTAGGCATGGAGAGGTTAATTATGTCCCAATTTTTATTATAAGCCTCATCATGGAATCATGTTCTAATTTAATTGTTTGGGTAGTAAAAACAATAATAAATATTGGCAGCAGGGTCCGTTTAGACTAAACGTGTTGTATTCGAAGATTAAAAATGCACAATTGTGTTCTCAGCAATACTCTGAAAATCGCCCCTTGTATCATGTATTTTTTATTTCGTATATTTAGAATAAACATTTGCCGTGTAACAATCGAAAATTAAAAAAAAAGTTTATTATTTTAATACCTATTGTACGACAACAATGAAAACATATTGAAAAGATTACACATTTCACCCATATCCGAATAACACCGTCGCGACGTGGACCGTACTGCATTCTTCGTCGAATTGAAATGTGCTCAGCTAGCAAGCCACTTGCGGAACTCGAACGCCTCAGACAACAAACAGGTAGCTTGCTGGATGGATGGGAAAATATATCCAATCTATCGGGGTGAAATTACCGGGATTGCATCATTCGAAAACATCTGTTTTCGGACGGGTTCTCCAAGCATTATTAAAAGAGAAAATATAAAACCCGTCCCATATGGGCAGGAAGCCGTCATCGGCCATACAACTACAACAGTTCCAAAGAATCCAACCTGATCTCTCTTTTTTTCTCGTTCGCTCTTGTTCCGTCTTACAGGAACCGGTTTTCTATATCTTCTATCGTCGTACCATTGGGATGCTATTTACCCGGTTGCCCTTTTGTAACAAGAATGAGCACCGAAGTCAGCAGATGAAGGAGGATGATAGTGTTTTGCAAAAGTTTGAGGCCACAGGCAATCTCGCCGCCACTCGACTGGATAATATGAGTGGCTGCTGCAGTCGTGTTCAGTTCACCCTCTACCACAGCTAGATATGTACCATAGAAGCAAGTTGTATCTGTTTGGCGAAAAAAAAAACAGCAACACTCTCACGACTGCAAGCAAGCATCAGCAGACATTGGCCTGTTCTTGGCAAAGCGCCCTGCATAAAGGTGCATAGTAATTATGTTTTTTTCTCATATTGTGCATTGTTTCGGAGTGATTTCGAAATCGATGCTGTAGCTACTAAAAAGCCACTTTACTGGTACACTACTACTGGTAGTGGTAGGAGTCTAAATGGTGAAACTGGGCTAGATGTATTTGCCACAAGCGATCAACGTAAACTAAGATGACTCAAAGCCATTGCGACACGGTAACCGATGTTTGTTCTATTCAGCCCTTGTTATAGCATATCAAAGGTTCTACCACTTTGTGTAACGCTCAAGAATGTTTTGGAGGCCACGAGAGCTGATTCAACGTGATTAGTTAAGACAATGTCAGTGTGGTGTACGTAATGTAATGTATGTATGTACGTACGATAAAACTATGTCTGAACTTTAACCAATCTGCAAAAAATGGTAATCCTATTACAACTGCTCACGGCTGACTCGTAACATGAAGGGCACTAACATAACTAGTGAAACAATCCAACTGTCACTAAGAACTCTTCCTGGTTGAGTCTGAACGTATAGCGACTAGCTTACGAGCCAGTGCCTTTTTCTCAGTAGCACTGTCTGGATTTGTTCATGAAACACCGTTGTAATTATAGTGATTTTTTCACAGGCGAGTAATCGGCAAGCAGATTTGTAACTTGATTTTCTCCAAAATATAGTGCGATAACACTATTTTGTACAGTAAAACTATCCGGGAATACTTCATATCAAGAAGACTGGCAACTCTATCCAGAATTTGGAGACAGTAACAGCAATTACTCTTCCGAGTGAAGGTGGTACTTTCCATAGTTATGAACGCACAAATGTTTACGTTTACAGTGAACTTCCTACCTTCGTACAACAGAGGCGCTGTAACCTCTGTCGCTTCTCATTTGTATGGGGGAAGGATAGAGATGTCAGTCTTCTTGATGTGAAGTCTTCGGTTTCAGCCAGGACACATTATACCATTTGCCTCAGTTAGTTTGAACATGTACGTATGAACGTATGTGTGTATGTATCAAATAATCTCACTCAGTTTTCTCAGTGATGGCTGTTCCGATTTCAACAATTGTATATTCAAATGAAATGCGTAACATCGCCTTAGTTTGCTATGAAATTTTATTTGAATCGGAGCTCTGGTTCCGGAGTTTCGTTTTGAATAGTGCGGTCGCGCAATAAATTGCCATAGAAACCGGTATCCTCTTGCTATCTAAATGACGCAAAAATAATGAAACATTTTCTATATCGCTGGGTTTTGAGATTCACTGATGCCCAATTAAACCCTCTTTGGCTATTTTTGGCCATCTACGATGGAACCGGACGCTTCGAGGAAATGACGCATACACATCTCTTTCAAGATGGCTGAGACGATTTCCACAAACTTATTCTCAAATAGAAGCTACAGTATCCTTACTAACTGCTGTCAAATTGCTGTTCATTTGGATCGGAGTTCTGTTTCCGGAGTTGAGAGTTAAAAAGTACGGTTAGCTATTAAATTCACTGAAACTTTTTTCCTTTAGTGCCACCACCATTGTTATTGTTATTTTTATTTATCAGTGTGCAATCGGGCTGTCTCAACAACCTATTTCTGCAACCTATGTGTACACCTAACTGTACACCTACTGTCTCTCCGTTGCACTTGACAGTGTGTGCAGAGGCTGTCCTTCCATGTTGCTCAGGGATACATTGGTCCGATCCATGCATACAGGCATACATACGGGCTTACATTCATACATACATACAAACTATTTGGTGCAAGTTTAGAGCGTGTAATGTCGTGTCATCTAGTCTGTCATCCTATGGAAAATCATCTTACCATCGCCTTGGGGTCAACGTCATATTAGCAAATTTCGCATTGAATCCGCTTCTGTCTTTTCCTAATCTCCTTTTTGTCTCCTAGGTCTGAAGCGGATCAATCGACTATTAATTGAAACGGTAAACATACTAGCAGTATAAGTCCTCGCGAATACTTTTCCTACAACTGTGCTGTTTCTTCTCTATCTTATAACATAACTCGATTATCCCTGTTCTAGTCAATATACACATTCATTACATTATGGACCAGGTAAACCCTTAATGTTTCTATTATTATTATCCTGAGTAGATATACCAGCAAAGGTATTTTAGGATTTCGCAAAAAGAATCTCTGCCAATAAAGGCGTAAGAAATGTTTATCCACTATTCCCCATAAAGTTTGCTCGAACCGAATGTCCGCCTGATTCGACTCGATTAGACCACACCGACCCGAAAGGGTTGCTTATCATTCCTGAGAGCCAGTGTGCTTGGTCGAGTTTAATAATCATAAGAACAAGTCCTGAATAATTAACTATCTCTTAGGTGCCAGTCCTGCACTCCTTTCCTGAACTAGCCTCATACTCACGCTCAAAAGAATCGACAACTAGTAGGATCCACATGTCCCCCACCCAATCGAATTGATCAACTTGCAAGTAGGAGCACATATCTACCAACCAGCCTAGAAGACTTCCGAATCAATGAGAATGGACCATGCCAGTCGAAGGCCACAGGCCCAGCGCCATCTCGTACAGTGTCATTGTCATTTCTCAAGATGAGAACCTACAAAGCCTAACTGTTCGTATGTGCTAGTCCGTATAGATTTTGGTTTGCTGAAACGAACCAAGAAAAGCAAAACAATTGTGATTAGTATCGTAGCTATAATAAATAAATAAACGATTTCTCCTCTGTTGTCGGTTTCCCTGTTCGCAGTTCTCCCTCCTGTTCCTGATCTGGTTGGGGCACTGGCTTTCCGTTTCCTTGGCCGACAGCAAACCAGTTTATTTTCATTATCAAATTTATGTTGAAAATAAATATCCATGGAATCAGTAGTTTGGATAAATGGGAAAGGCTCAATTGCACTACTAGGCAGTTTAAAACAAGTTTTCTAACGATAACTTTTAGCAGGTTTTTAAATGCCATACTAATAGACAGACAAATGATTATTTCATTATAAAATATGATTCTAAATGTCAAAATCTTTTAATAGATTTGGAGATATTTGTAATATTGTTTCAAGTCAACGACTACAATTGATGTGTTAAAGTATGCCCATTTTATAAGTTATTCGCGCTTTTCCATCAACAACTAGAAACAATCAAATGTTTATCGTATTAAACAAGATAAAAATTTTCAAGTGAATTTGCATCATGGAGAAGGTACCATTAATAAAGTTTTCATAACAACAACTTTTAATACATTTTTTATAATTTATAGAAACTATTTGCAGTTAAAAACACAATTTTCTAATGTGATTGTAAATCCCATTTCCAATCAAAATGCTCACATCAAAATTTCTTTTTCTGGTCCGAGCATATAAATTTTGTTTGATCAAATAAAATTAAATCGTTTGAATACAACCTTTTCATAAGTTAAACGCGTTTCTCCATCAACAACAACGTAAGTTTCCTTTTGACATCAGGGCGATATTAAAAACCATTTGAAATCAACCGGAACGTACATACCATTCACTGAGATACTCGGTAGCAGACTTCCTATGAACATCGACAAGTTTGTACCTGTGTACAAAATTTCGTGCACGCGTTCAACCTCAAACATGCTTCGGGTCGATGTGCAGGTACGCCTCGAACATCGAACTCAAGCGAACGATGTGCAAACTCTAGTTCAAACGTCCGTATACGTACACCGGGTGCGTACACGAGAACCATTCGCACAAGACAAAAAGAGTCAACGCTAGTGGTGATGGGAGTGAGAAAGAGAAAACTGGTGCCACGAACCTATGTGTACATGTGCACGTGTTTGGTACGATACAGCGTGCCTGAGTTTGCACACTAAGTGTAGGTTTAATATGCTCAACCCCAAGGGACCAAAGGAGTGACATTAAGCTTCTTAGCAAAGTCACTCCCAACGATTTATTATACATATCCACTTTAAACTGAAACGGTCGGTACGGTTGTCCTCGTTTCTTCCTCCTTTAAGATTCAAAACAATTCGTTAATTAAATTGATTTAGCATCAAAAGGCTGAAAATCAAAAGGCCGAAAAAAATAAGGCGAAATTCCAAAAGGCGAAAATTCAAAAGGCCTAATGTTAAAAAGGTCGAAAAATCAAATGGCCGAAAACTTAAAAGGCAAAAACTCAAAAAGTCGAAAACCCAAAAGGTCGAATCTCATAAGGCAAACTTTTTTTTATTATTCGATTATTTTACATTGTGTTCTTCCTGATTGATTCATCGCCTCATGTTTGAGTAAATTGAGCAATCGGGCGGATAGCACGTTTACGTACGAAACATTTCCAATACAAAAGAAGGATTAATGCTCTAAAAATCCACCAAACCCTTTGTCAAATTGTGCATTCATTGCGATTTTAAATCAGATTAAAAGAATGCTCGAAAGAAGGAATCATCCCCTATGTTTGAGTAAACCGGGCAGCCGAAGTGATCACAAGTGTGCGTGCAAGAGTTATTTGGCATACAGATTCAAAGAACTGCTCATATTTGAAAGAAGGAATCAATCCCTATGTTCGAGTAAACCGGGAATACGAACAGTTATGCAGTTGTAGGCAGCTGGCATGTAGCTCAAATGTTTGAGCATAACGGCAACTTTATAAATATTTAAATAACTGTAAATGAGTTTGTTTACCAATAGTACTAATATTGTATTTGAACCAAAATTAATTAGATTATTCTTCATTACCAATTAATAAAAAAACATTTACGCCTAATGTGGGTACGCCATATCGCTTCAAGTCGCGTGCTGTCCGACATTGCTGTCGCTCCGTCGGACTTAAACTAATTTATAGCTCCTATGTTTGAGTAATCGAGTGGATCACAGATTTGCTTGCGAGGGGTCGCTGCTTCCGACGCGGGTTGGCGGCCGCCTTATCCTTGGTCTCGCATTATACTGGCTTCGCCCCAAAAGCTAGAGCAGTGTAACAACCGATGGTTGAATATATCATCGTTGCGTTGTGACGATGATTTTGGCAGATTGCACACTGACTTCATCATGTGTGGCTGCTGATTATCTAATAAGGGTTGCTTAGGAAATGGTAAGTAGGAATTCATACCAATCCGACCCATATTAAAACCTCAACAACATGATAGTCATCATTGCCGGCCGCCCCCATCTCCATCGCTCACGGGGAAGGATAAAGGATAAGGTAGACGGGAAGTGTTGATGCTCCACCTACTTAACGGAAGGACGACGATTCATCAGACTTCCATAGGTGTCGCGGTCTAGGATTCGCTCCAAGCAAGCGATGCGACCTGTAAAGCCTATTTTATTAGGTAGTTGTTTAGTTAGTCTTCGAGTACACGATCACTCGAAAAAGATCTTGTTTAGTTTTTGGTTCTTTTTAAACTCTGGGCAGCCGGCCACCGAGAGTATCCTATGCTCCCTCAACAAAAACAATTTGAACTCCACACGGCCGACCGTGGGAGTATTGCCTAGAAAAGCTAATCTTATCTACGTAATGGGCCGGATCACTATTTATTGCAACAGTATTTAGACAGAATTTTCTACTTCTTCTCTACGATATATTTATTGGGTTGAAAACTACCGAGTGATAACACAGGCAAAGAGTTATGATAGCGCGAGATGTTATAAATCAAGGAAAATATTTATTATTTTCCATATCGGATTGTTTGTGGAATACAAGTATACGAGCGATAATAACGAACACTGCAGGGAAATATAAAGGATTGTTAACCTGATGATTTTAAATACGTATTGACCCATGATCATCGATACTAGTCAGATTAAAGTCTTATCGGGGCTAATTTCCGATCAATTATTCATTTATACGGCAATGTTTTCTAGACTAGATCTGTTCGCACCCTCTCATTCTGCTATTATCGGCAGAAGGTTGATAGCACCCAGTCGTCGCCGGTCTAAGGACCAAATGTCATCAAAAGACTTATACCCGCGTGGAGGCATGAGATAGGAAACTTGTGAGAATTTTGTTATCCCACAGTTTGACGACCGTAAGTTCATTCAAAAAAACATCGTTTGAAAAACTCACAAATGATGAAGTATATAATTCGAAATAACAGCTCTTGATATCAGGAAATATAATAAGGATAATTTTAATTATTGAAAAGCTGTATGGAAAACCAAAACTCACTGGCGATCATAATAATAATGGCCAAAACAAAACATACGTCTGGTGGATCGCAGTTTTACACTATACTATACTAAAACGTAAGTCATAGCCAAGTATCCATAATTGCAAAAATGAACAAGCATAAAAATTTCAAAAATGAAGCTCAAAAGAACTGCTCATATTTAAAAGAAGGCAAAATCAGTTATAAAATGTATTCAGTCGAAATATAATCAATATCAATATCAGGTAATGGATAATAACACATTATTATCATTGCTTTGTTTTTGTTTCGTCGTATAAAAAAGTTTGCCTTTCAAAATTCTGCCTTCTGAAAAGTTTGCCTTTTGAAATTCCGCCTTCCAGAAAGTTTGCCTTTTGAAAGTTCGCTTTTTGATTTTTCAGCCATTTGAATTCGGCCTTATGTAATTTCGGCCTTATGATTTTCAGCCTTACGGCCTCGACCCATTAAATTATTCATTAAATGAATAATTTTATCGCCGTCTATTTTTGAAACATCTTCAAACCCAACTCTGCACAGTAGGCCTGGCCGTTTTAATATTTGTGACATATGAAAATATGCTTCAAATATTAATATTGACAAGAAAAACACTACAGAATAACTGCAGTGTTTTCCAGGATGCTTTTCGATACTGGCTGTGTAAGGGTTAGAATAGAATAGAATAGAAAATAAGTGTAGGTTTAATATGCTCATGTAGGAAGACTGCTCGGTAGAATTAGCTAGAATATAAGTAAATCTTATGTGCTCTGAAATTATCCCGGGAATCAGATTGAGGTTACTGAAATTCCATATTCGGATATTGCGCGTTCGAGCTTCTGTAACTCGCATTATGAAGGTCCCGTATTCTGAATCTCACATTCTAACCGGGGGCTCTGATTCATGATCGAAGGTGCCTCTAACCTCTGGGTTCTCGGTCTTGGACCGCCAGTCGCCCGTGCTTTTGTACGTCAGCCGCCTGGGTATCTTCCTCAGAAGCAAACAACTAATGAGTGCGGGATCCAAATTCTCTACTAAACAAAAGTGTAGCTGAACTTTTTCCCTCGCAGTTAACCTTGCATGTCACTGGTGTTTCAAGCAGAGTTATCATATTCACAGATTTTTCTGTAATGTCACAGATTTTTTTCACAATTTTTGATCACAGATTCTTTTTCACAGATGACAGATTTTTGGCCTTTTGATGAAAATTTCATAGATTTTCACAGATTTTTGGAAATATTGTGATTTTTCACAGACTTTTTGGAAATTTATCACAGATTTTTTCCCTGTTTTAGTCATCACAGATGGTAAAAAGATTTTTTTTACTGAAACACAGATTTTAATGTGGCATCCCTGGTTTCAAGATAGTTAAATTCGTCGACAATCTCGTACCGGACTCCATCGATTCCCACCTTCGAACTAGCACCGCTCAGTCTACCTAGCTCTTTATCAGATACTATGTAGTTTGTCTTGCGTATATCGTCCGATTTTCGCAGCCTCCATTTTAAAGTGCAAAACTACCTCCGCCGCTGCTCTGCGATCAATGGCAATTATTTTGATGTCGTCCCCGAAGCCAACAACAGCAGATTAGAGAGTGTATTGCCCCACTTTAAACCTTTAACGTCACAAATGAGTCGGATATTTCCCTGGCCATATTGAGACCTAATTTTGACCTATCCAGTGTCATACAAATATTATCTGCCAAAGTTTGTTTCGTTCCACTGTACCGTACGCTGCTTTGAAATCAGCAAAAAGTTGCGGTGAGTCCGTAAGTTGTAGTCTTGGAAACTTTTCAAGATTTGTCGCGTTGATTGTCCTTCTTGGAACCTGCTTTGGAATTCACCGACAAATGTTTCAACCAACTGGCGCAGCCTGCCAATAAGAAGACGGAAGAGTACCTTATAAGCGCCACGAAATGCCTGCTATCGAGCAAAAACTGCTTGTCGTGAAAACTGGTACAAATTTTAAACTGAAAATCGAAGTCCTCCGGCCACAACTGCAGATTCCCTGCCAGATCGACAAGTTAATTTGTAAAGTTATTCGCGAAAACAAGTTTATCTTTCTTGGGAACATCTCAGCTAACTCTGACAACATAAAACTTTTGTCCCGGAGGGTGTTTGAAATTCATTTTGCAGCGTTTGGTGGGGCAATGAGAGCACAAGTCAGTCCAAGGCCGATGATCGGAGGGGTAATGGCAGAATAGTCTATGCGAACCAACAAAACGCCATGGGACTGGGACTGAGGTGTGGGTTGGGGTAGGCTTAATGGATTGATGTATACTTGACGAATAATTGCGCTGCAGAATGTGATGAAAAGGTGCATTGAACAGTACTATTGTTGGCTGTTCAGAAATAAATACAATATGTTTCTCCATAAGGTTTGATAGCTAATGTATGTATGTATGTATTTTGTGATGCCAATTTATAAGTGTTAAAAAGTTCATTTTATCCCGCGGTTTTATCAAGTTTGTGAGACCGCAACCGTAGATGTGCGTGGAAGATCGCGAAAAGCTCAAACGCTTGTATGTTCACGTGTTTGTCGCGTATGCCAGAATGTATGTGATTTCGCGTGTATAAATTCGATTTTGTAACTGTGTCGCCATATGCATATTCGCGTGTGTTCTTGAATGATCGCGCGGACCGTGAGTTTGTTGCTTAGTTTTTAGTGTACGGTTCAGGTACTAGCAGATAATTCCCCCATAACACTAGAGTTTCCTGTCATGTTTTACTGGAATGTGTTGTCTAATGAATATGAGCCTAATTTTTTATTGGTCCAACTGAAGACATGAATCTAGGCTGTTAAGAACAAGGGCAGGGACATCCTAACGTGACCGACTCATGATCGCGCGAGCGGTGGGTTGTTGGCGAGATCGCGAGTATGTGTGGATGATTACAATTGCATGATCGCGTTTGTGACCCGGTTTGTGTTATCGCGAAGGCTAGCGGCGTTTGTACGTTTTGAATGAGAAATGAGTGTATATGAGAGAATATGCAATTGATTGTGTTAGTGAGTGTTATAATGAATCTAAATTAAGAAAAAGAACATGCCGAATTTAAAGAAAAAAAAATGAAGACATTAAGTAGAAGCGTAAAAATTGACTGATCTTTTGATTTACATGAGTAGTGGAAAAGCAAACTAATAGAAGAAAAACAAAAACAGACAAATGAAGTAGAAGAAAAGAACGGGAGGGACGTATTCTAAGTTGCTTATATTTGGGAACATAGCCACTTTATTTGACGGTTTGGTTCGCGTGGATGATGGTTCTTCAAAATTACTAGGCACATTTTGAACATTAGACTTAATATGATCCCAATACTTTGGATAGTTCACTTAAATTTTAAATTCAATGCATTGTGCAATTGAATGATGTTTACTTTAGATTTGGGGTTAAATTGGTATGATCCGAGTACTTTGGCTAATTGCCTTAAGTTTTAATGCATTGTGCTAATTTAATGATATTTAATTTAGATTATATGTAATGAACCATCAACTATAGGATACTGCGTCGGTCTGGATCTAGTTAAACAGATAGCAAAAATAATTCAACCTTCCAGTCGTCAGGGTATCACTTCGCTTCTACCCACCAACTGAATCACGCACCGTGTTGCTATTAGATTTTAGGGACCAACAGAATCCAAGGTCTCCAAGCTACGAATCCCTCAGCATAAAAATTTGCAGTCTGGAGTCCACCGCCAAGCCCACGGAGAAGAGTTAGTATTGTTACTGAGTATTAACCCTTCGGAAGTCGCGCTTATGGCACACTGAACGAGCAGCCGCTGGTGCCCTAAGACGATTTCGCTAAATTTTCACAGCAGCGTGCACTCAGTGCACTAGCGCGACTGCCGGAAGGTTAATTGAACAACACACATGTAACATGCAAAAAAACTACTTGGAATCGTCTAAATGCCAGAAAATGATATATATTTACCATTAACAACAATTGCATTACGTTAGAAGTTTCTCATGCTATGCTGATCGGGAATGGATGATTGACGTGCGTCGGTAAATTAATCGTACCTTCATTTATCCAATCCGAATGAATAGAATCGAATGCACGAATTGAACACCGATGATCCCAAGAAGGATTACCAACTATTCTATCATATAAGCCAGTTCTGCATCTATTCTCTGACCCATATGTCACAAGTACTCAGGCGAACACATACACAGATAGACATACGACTAGCACATAACAATTTTACACTAGTAACCTACAATTATTACAACACAACACAACTAATAGGTTTCAACTGTTATTTTTTTCAATGCGCAATGACTCCCACTGCAGCCGATAAGCTGTTGAACAATGTCTGCAAACAGAGCTCACAGAAAAAGTCAATCCACGGCGACCCGCCAATCGGCCACGCCAGTGTGCACAGGTTCTTAGTTGACTGTTAGTTTGGGCTGGTGCAGAGTATGAAATAACAAAAAACATAAAAAAGGCCCATAAGCCCTCTCGGACTCCTCGATGCACCACTATCGAGGCGTAATGCAACAACTATCTTAAAGCAGTTGTCTGCTCAAATATGTCTGAAGATGTTTGCAGTACCGTCAAACACATCAACCTAGGAGAGGGGATCCTCATACCCGGCCATGTCGACATTTTATTACTTTTGGGGAGAAAAAATTTACTTCTTTTTCCATTGCATGGCAATTCGAGAAAATACTATGTTAAAAGTTTAGATGATGTAAACTTTGTGAACAGATTGCTGCCAAAATTGTCTATAACCGACCACTAGGATCACTTCTCCAATCGAAAACAGCGCAACGATTCTAAAAATACAGCCAAATAAAAAAAGTAGAACATTGGATACAGGAATCCATTGCCATTCATGTTTCAACATTTTTAAATGAAGTTCATTTCAAAAATCATAACTGAAACTTATTATATTAATCGTAATCAAATCACCCCAAATAGTTCCAAATCGACATAACGGAGTTTTAGACTAATTCATAATAATAACTAATAATCATAAAGGATTAGTGTTACAAGCAATTGGATTATTTTTGATAAAATAAAACGAAAGTTGAATTCGCGCCAAATCCGCGTGATGCCTCAAATTGAGAACATAAAACGCACCAAATCCGCAAAAATCTCGAAATCCGCGAAAATGCGTGACCGTAACAACCCTGCATTTCTACTCCCACCCAAACTATCCTGATCACGTAGTGGATTGTTTTGTACTGCCGGTCACCTTTGAATATTGATCAAGATTTCGTCCTTCTTAACCCTCAAAAAGGCAACCGGGTCTCAGAGGCCCGGCACGTTACAATTTTTTAGTTACAAAAAAATGTGTATGCAGTATAAGCTTGGGCATGGAAATTTTGATAAGTAGCTTTAAAATCTATAACAAAAATAAAGAATTGTGAAATTTTCATCTATGGAGTGATGCGCAGCTATGTTTGAATTTTTTACATGCACAAAAAGGCAAGCCGGGCCTGGCAGGCCCGGTGTGCATGCAATATTTACTAGGAATACCACGGGTTTTATACATTAGTATTGATCTGAAAAAAACATTTTGATGAGTTCAGCATCATATTAGCAGGAATTTTTCATGTTTTGATTGATTTTATCTTTTTACCTTTTCTTATAAGAATTTTTTTTGAAAGTTTGAGCGAACTCTATACATTTCTTTTATAGGAAATGTAAAAATAGCATACGATAATGACGTGTGTCGTATTTTTTTGGGTAAATACTTTTATTTCACCCACTGTGGTCTACTTGACAATTATTTGGATACAACATAACCTAAACCTGTCGTTATTATCTATTTTTGTTGTCTATTCTTTGTGTTATAGTTGTCGTAATTATTCAAATTGTAGGATCTAAAAGTAACAAAAAATTGAAATGACTATAAGACGATATGCCCATGTTTTCAATCGTCTCAAAGAATCTGAAATAGTGGAAGAAATTCGAGTAAATTTAACAGCAGACGATTCCGAAACTGATTTGCATTGCTTCCGACGATGAATCTGATGCAGACTCGGAAGAAAAATCTGAATATGTACTCCGGTTATGCATCAGAAGAAATTAATAGCAACCCAGAAACATTTATTGGTCGTGTTCAAACGAAATGAAGCTCAGAACCAATCGACATTCGACGTGATCTTCCGAGTACTGACCTTTTGGAAACAAAATTTGACCTTTTTACATCCATCGCCTTATACGTTGAAATCGGGATTTGCTGCGTGTTCATACTCATCATCCTGTAATTCCGGAACCGGAAGTCGAATCAATTAGAAATTCAACAGCAGCTAATGGAAATGCTGTACCCTTCATTTGAAACCAAGTTTGTAAAAATCGGTAAAGAATTCGCCGAGAAATAGGTATGACATTATCTTAGGAACTTGGTAAGTCCCCCGAGGTATCAAGAACCGCCATAGCTGGCCAATGTGGTCGAATTGCTTTCGGTGGGTCATTAATGATCTAGACATGCAAAGCCAAGTAATGTTGCACATATTTTAATATATATTGCATCATTTGGACATCATGGTGGTATCAGTCCCTATGAAAATTTGGTGTGTGATTGTACTTTTCAACACATAACTCCAGAACCGAAAGTCGGATCAATAAAAAAATAAATAGCGACCGATGGGAAGGCTGTACCTTTCATTTGAGACTAAATTTGTACAAATCGGTCCAGCCACCTCTGAGAAAAATCGGTGAGATTGTTTGCCACATACATACATCCATACACACATACACACATACAGACATTTTACGATCTCGACGAACTGAGTCGAATGGTAAAAGAGATTTGGCCCTGCGGGTCTCGGTTAAAAAGTCGAAATTTCGACCGATTGCATAACCTTTCTATATGAGAACGGTAAAAAGGAGCTTGAATTTAGACGGGCCTGAGAGGCCCGGCTTGCCCTTTAATGTTAGGATTTTAGCTTGCCTTCACAGGGGTTAATAGCCATTGGTTATTATTAATACCACATAGAACAGACATATAAGCTAGAACAAACTTTCCCGAAAAATCTGTTTGACCATTTAAATGAAAATACGTTGAAAATCGCATGCGTGAGTCACCATTGTTTCCAAGTTTGTACACAAGTCCCGTATAGCGATTGCTGGCCGATCGAAGCGCCCACCAGCAGCAAGTTGCTACTTGCTGTTGTCATTTCAAAGTGACAGTTTATTTTTCTTACACAAATTGAAAACTTTACTTTTATGTCAGTTCTCAGTGTTAATACTGGGATTTTGCTTGACACCGGCTGAGATAAAGCGAGATGGAGGACCATGCTTCTTGTTTCCATTTTCCACTATGCTTCTTTGTTTCGTGGTTTTCCAGTGTCAATTTTTAAACGATCTGTCACAAGTTTTTATTTGGGTTATGATTCGAAAATTAAGCTAGCCACATCGGTTCGTAGATGTTATTGTGATCCGCTCACTTGTTACCGACTCGAGTTACATTCTTCGGTTAAAATCCTTGCTTAAACTGCCACTTCGAAGACATTTATCAACCATCATATGGAAGTATGGAATCCATATAAATCTCTGTATAAACATAATGATAGCTATGATTCGGCAAATTGAACCAACTCATTACCATCACCACAACCAAAATATTTTCTCGTCCAGATTTGAAGGTATTTTAAATTTAGAATTGTCTGAACTCCGAACTAATCGTTTCCCAACCAATGTAACTATGATACGCCCTGCCTGTTTCTGTAATGCCTCTTCTGCAGAGTACTGAGTGACACATATTAATTCAAGTCATTCCTGATCTGCTATATTGGCTAGAATGTATTCATATTGGGAAGCCAGTTGATATCAACGGCGGAGATTTTTTCGCTACACGTAGTTTTTGGTTACGATGAACATTTAAAACACGTAGTTGTTCTTTCTAGAAGACGCTACAATTTTGCCTCTTTCACCAGAATTGGTCTCTTTTTTCAAAAAATATAACTCCGACGACTTTTTTCTGTAGAAGCTTGCAACAAATTTGCTGAGAATGTATACAATAGCATTTAAACGGCAAACATTTGGGAATGGATAAAATTCTGATCAGATATTGTCCTATTTTTGTGGCGCGTTATTTTGATGATATTCTCAAATGCTACACTTGTTTGCCTCACATTTCTTTCATGCTACAAAATTGGCAACGTTCATTGACACATTAGTACTGGTGCCCGCCGCTAGATGACATCATCTCATTCATAACGTGGAGGTCAAATATAACATGGTGTGGCAAATTAACACCGCATTGATCTTATTGTTTGTCCGTAACTGTATCTCTGTCGCAGTGAGTACCTCTGATTTCGTCGCGCCACCGTTTTATATGCCGATGAAATTTTCTCTTGGCTGCCATCATCTCACCATAAGTTCCCTATTCTGACGTGTAGACGCCACAAGCATTCGGCTTCTGTCATGAATTTTCTCGTCAATGAATATGTTCTGGTTTCCTGTTATTCATGAAAATTAAGAAAAATTAATTGGTTGGCAAAAAAACTACTCACAAGAAGAAAACCAAAATGATGAATTCGGCATTTTTATAAGAACTTATTGATTTGTGCGACACCGTAGGTTTTTTGTTATTGAACTGATAATCGAGGTGGGTCCAAAACTTGAAAGCAAATCTCAATTTTATCAACAATGTTTATTTGAAGACATTTAAACCACTATCGAACCTGGGATTCCAAATAAAAACGACCATAATCTCACAGGCAAAAGAAACATGAATCGGAGATGATCTATTCTTTATATTTTAGGGTCACTATAACTGGAATTTCCTCGTGATCGATCTACGAGAGCATATTTCAAGAATTTTGAAGTTTTGTTTAGGTTAAAAAAACTGAAAAACGACGAATGAAATCGAACAAAGTTATTCATTCTTGAAATTTTACCAAGCCACAAAAAATATCGTTAAAAGCCAACAAAAAAGAGCTGTAAAAATCACGAGCACATTCATGTCTTCAATGCTTGAAACTCGCTTCAGTCTGTCTCCAATGTTTGAAACTCGTAGATTTATTAAAATGTAATCAAACTCGGCCACTCTTTTCAGCTTCAAAAAATATTGAGAATCTTTTGCAAAAAATCGTGTTAGTTCAATTCCCTCTGGTTTTGTTAAGAAAGAAGATAGGCATAGATTGATAGCATGCTATCTAATTTTGCCACTGCCATATAGTTAAGATAAGCTTTCAAAGAAATGTCATAAAGTAATCAAAACTTGAGAATCGAAAATCAGCAGGTCATACCTTGTGTAAAAATGTCAGTACATAGTAGGGTAGAAAAACTTGACATTTTTTACAGAACAAAAGTTCCATTCGAAGTACCAAACAACTGTGCTTAATTTAGGGACTATTTTTTATGACAGGACGATCCGCATTGCCTTTGAAATTTGCATGGAAACCTCTTTTTTATTTTTATTCTTAGAGTCCAACGCGCTGCGTGAAGAAAACAACCTTTGACTTTGGAAGTATGGAACTAGAATGTCTTCCGAAATGCTATAGCTGTTCTGATGGCATTTTCGTTTTTGACAGTGTACTACACCGATGTAGTAGTTGCTACACTCATTCAAACAATAGATCCCCCTAATAACAAATAATAATTAATTCAAACTAAGGTGTAAGCAGTCTTTCTCTATTTCAAGCAAACTTATTGAAAAGGTCCTATGTGCAAATGAGAGCTTCTCTTTGTTTACTTTCTCTTCCGCTAATAACACGGTCGCATTTGCGTTTGCTGCTTAACTCTTTGCATAATATGCTAGTCGAAATCATACTCTACCAATATGTACTGGAACATTATTGGAAAAATTAATAATTAAGTCGTGATAATCGAAAGAGAAAGCAAACAAAGAGAGGCTCTCTTTTGCACATAGGTCCATTTCAAAAAGTACGCGAGATTTTTACACTACACAGGTGTGGCAACAGGTAAAAACGAAAATGCAAAAAATATAATCTCGAATGAACGCAAAAAATAAAAAAAAAACAAGAAGGCTCTAGTATTGGAAAAGTTTACGAATAAATGTGCATTCAAGAATATAACCACACCAGTCTTTTTTAAATAAATAGAATAGTTTGCGCAACTAACCTCTACTAACAATTTGTGAAGAATCATCCAACGATGCAAACACCGTCCCCAGCAAAACGGTTTTTGCCACCATCAGCAACCAGAGACTTTCCGCCAGATGAACGAGAATGTATGCACTTCCTCCCGGTACCTTCGTCTTCTCTATAGCCGTAAAAATAAACCTTCACTCACACATCCGCCGCTGCCACATGACATTTGCGAAACATTCGGGAATATAAAAAAAAACTAACTGCACCCGTGCTCAGATGATTTTTTCACCTTGAATTGTAATAATATTTCCACTTGAAAATTAAAAAAATGGTGGCTTTTAGTTATAAATTTCATATTGAATCATGGTTTCAGTAATATTCAATCACAATCTTCACCACTGCGCCGCTACACACTTTTCCACCAACTCAAAAATTCGTTTCAAGCAACGTAAACAATAGAACACTACCACATGGCAAAATTCACCGTTATCCAAGCTAAAATGGTTCTGAATTTCGTCTCGAGTGTAGACAAAATTTAATCCACTGGAGCAAAACCGGTCGATGTTGGGAGGAAAAGAAAATTATTGCATTTTGCATCCAAACATGAACGAAAATCCGCTGTCTACGGCGAGTGTCCAACGCACTTTAAAGGAAATTTTTTTTTCTCATTCCGTAGAAATAAAACACGACCATCACAGTGAATCTGGACTCACTGGGAAAACAAAGTATTACTCCAGTTTCCTCTTTCCAGCACAGATCGCGGAGGTGTTTTTTACACATAAACAGTTTATGTTACTATCAACCATCGATGATGAAACGAAATTGAGACAGCGGGATAGTTTCACTACAACTCTATACCAACAATAACAATACGGAAATGGGGTCCCAAATTCCTACACCGTGATCGATGATGATGCGCGAAATGCGTGTACAACGCGGAAAAGTTTGATTTTGGATAACCGAAGAGCGTGCACCGAAACGATAAAATTCAACCGTACAGAACAGCGACACAAACACAACTGACTAATGATTGACTGGGCGCAGGCCAACCGAAGAACGAAGAGCGGGTAGCATGGATATCAGAGATGCCAGGTACTTTTTTCAAATGTCTGCAATAATAATTTTAAAAGTCTGGGAAGAACAAAAAATGTGAGGAAAGCTAGTGTAACCAAAAGCCTTTATATTCAAAAATCTGCAAATATCTGCAACCAAACTAAAAAATCTGCAAATATCTGCAACCAAACGGAAAAGTCTGCAAATATCTACGTCATCGAAAAAATCTGCAGCTTAAATTAAAAGTCTGCGAATTTGCAGACTTGTCTGCAAATCTGGCATCTCTGATGGATATAGTATGCACAACACACGCGAGCGAAGGTGGCATGGCTGTATAAGCACAACAAGAACACTGGGAAAGGTGGGTGAGCATATTTCAATACACGCGAGAGTAAGTTTTAGCATAAAAGTAATCTCCCTAGTGGGTAGGACGCACACAAGGTTTTTTCAAAAAGATTTAAAAAAATAAAATTTTCCACTACACACAGAAGAATCAGACCTTTTTGAAACAACAAAACGTTTAGTTGAACTTCAAACTTAATGAATTACTGTTTCAAACTGAAATGGGCGTTTCTCGAAAGCACGCATTTGGTTTAGTTCAACAAATACTTCTGTTTGCATTTTAAAATGAATTTGTTGGTAATTTCAACAACAGTATTGATTAAATCAAACCTAAATCTTTTTTGTCACTATATCAAAATTGTTGACCTACAATCACACTACGAAATGTAAAATCAAATGCAAATATGTATTTGGTAAAATATTTTGAATATATTTCATGTATGAGTATATTTAGGTATTTGTATTTGTTTATTAACAACTTTACGATAACCTGCCGACATATGCCTTAACCCGGGTCAAGGAAGCTGGTGTATAGGGTAAGGTGGGGCAAATCTGACCTACACTCAAAAAAAAGTAAACGTTATGCCTATAGATTATACACATAGATTTTTGCAATCAACGGAGGCATATAGACACTATTTGCTGGCACATAAACCTAATGTGTGTATTTACAAGAAATATTAATCTTACATTCACATTTCCTAACTATTAGGCACATAACATTCTATAACAATATGCACATATAACTTATGTGTGTGCATACATAATTTATACACTGACATATGACACATAGAAAGTATGTATGCGCGTGATAACAATAGCATTCCTTCTTCATATAAATTTTAAACGGTTTGAGGAAAATAGATTTAACGTTTGGATTTTTTTCAGTGTAGTAAATGGTTTTGGCTGTAAAATGCTCATTTTACGGCGGAGCAAGTCGTTTTATATACCAACTTAAGGCAGCAGTAGGGTTTTAATGCCTCAAAAATCCGGGCTGAGTTCAAATCGCTACTACACTTTTTTATCATGACTAAATTTGTAGAACATATGCATGTTCAGTTTAGTAGTATCTCACCTATCAATGCCACATTTTTTTTCATGCCAAAGTTCAGTCACTTCTGCAAGGTAGCATTTTTTATAAAATCGTTCATGTTTTTTCAATTTTCAAACTTTATTGCTCATTTCTATATGTAATTGATCGTTTTGCTCAATAATCTGACAATGAAGTATTGAGCAACTGAGATCGATCAGAGCAAACGTAGTTGAAAAATATAGTTTGTTTACATTCGACTTTTTAAAATTTCAAAAAATGAAGAAAAATAAAATTTATCAAGAAAAATTCGAATTACAATCACTGGAGCTTGCTGTTTCTATTTGCGGAAACCCGTGGGAATTATGTTCTGGACAAAACTTGACGCAGTCCACTGCCAACTGCCTGACTAATGGATTTAGTTTTGGACACGCAGTGATAGTCGAAAGTTCTAAAACTAATCAATTCAATCAATTAGTGAAAACTGCAGTGAAAAATAGAAAGGAAGTTTTAGTAAATTCATAAAACAATGTGATTTGCATTTATCCGGATTTATGTTACAGCTATATTACCCCGATAAATAATAATTGGTAGACGCTTTTGCTAATTACTACAATGCATGTATGTGTGCAAATTATGCAACGGAATCAACTATGTACTGGACAAACACATTTATTATACTACCCATGATCGCAAATTTGTCCCGTTTTCTATGGGATTTCCTATCTTTATGGGACTGACATGCGATCATAGGCTGTATAGGAAAATGAAAATGGAATATCCTTCAAAATCTTCGTTATATTGAATATAATTATAGCATGAAGCAATCTCACTGCGTTACACGTAAATAATGAACATTGACGGCGACAGCTAAATCACACGGAAATGAGATGTGTGCGAAAAATCAAGTCACAATTGAGCAGCCAATTAGCAAAGCACGATACGATGTTGTCTTCTGCTGTTGATACAAAACTGCAAGAAAGGTCAAGTATGATAGAACATCCAGAGTTGGATTTATAGATACAATAGTATTTTCATATTCAATTCTCTAGCTCCCATCATCATTTGTGTAAGCACAGTTAATAATATAAAATTAGAGTTACAATTAGTAATACCAGTCTGTTTTAATCGAAGTTTTACGGTAATGGAAAAGTACCTTAAAAACTAAAAGAAAATAAACTTTTTTTCCAGCAATTTAATAAAAATCATACCGAGTTTAGCAAACTAATTGCGTTACAGTTTTTGAAATTGTACTACAGTTGATATTGTTTGATGTGCCACATTACAGAATTTCAAAAAACTCATATTCCGTAATTCTCAGAGCCCGTCAAAAATAGCCAAACCTATATGCTAAAAGTTATTGAAAATTTTACTGTTTGTTATGACTTAACGAACTTGAATGGTTTTTTTGTGATAAACTATTGGTTCTGATATAATCTGAGCGTGAGCAAAGAATCTGCACAGCAACTTTTAGAACCTAACCTGGTGTAAATAAACAAACATATTTTGTTTATATTTTAATATTTAAACTTTCTGAAAGTGATCAATTGATGACATGCTCTTCTGAGTTCCAATTAGTACACGGAAAGGTCAGCATAACCACGTACACGGTACACAGAAAGGTGTAACCAATTTATAAATTTTATGCTAACAATATCGAATTCGAAAGTTGTGGGTGAATGAAGATCAGCGAGTCTAGTGAGGCATTCAAACTAGGCTCGATGGAACTATCCAAGTCAGTTTTGGATATCACATTTGAAGCAACGTCGTCGGCTTCAAGCTGTTCTCAGCTCCTATTCGGCAGTTTTAACACCGTCACGCGCGTTACGGCTTGGTAAGGTCAAACTGGTGTCGACGGGGGAGGGGGGGGGGGTCCAATTAAGGTTGTCTGACGTATTCTTGATGGTCACACCATTTGCATTTCTACATTAGAATCGACGGAATGCCTTAGTTGATTATAGGATTAGGTAATATTTAAAAAATTATATCTAACGACTTTTTCGCTTCAGATAGTTGATATTCGAGCTTGTAGAACTCCTAGAGCGTCTCATCTGCGAGTTCCGACTGAAATTGAGGATTCGATGAAAGAGATCTCTTCTATGAGATGGTCGACCGACAGCGGCGAAATACCGAAAGAGACGAGCAGCGGTAAGCGAGTTTAACAAGAGGGAATCAGAACTTACTACCATTGAAATGAGTAGCACTAACAAACATCTAATTTCAGGAGCTGTACGAGAGCGCTGAAAGCCTTCGACTGACATGAATTATTACTGGAGCTATAGGATCAACTGAAATAGTTTTGATAAATAGCTTACGGTTCATCATAATAAACAGAATTATGATTGACCAAGTAAGAAAGTGATGGTTATTTGAAATTTTTTTTGTGGCATCGAGGTAGTTTTGTTAATAGGATGGAAGCAACACTTTGGAGAAGGGACACGGTAGTGTTTTCAAATAATCTAAAGACTTTTTAATTGCTTATACCAATGATCTCAAACAATTCATTTGAAAATAGTTGGGGAGCTGATTCGCGACCACCGTTCATGATGATGATTGCTAAATTTAGTATGAAATAGACCCGAACAATAACGAGCATATATACTGACCAAAATTATTTTGATATGTAACCATGGATAATATACTGGTTGCAGTTGAAAACTGGAAAATCCAACGAGCTATAATCGTATTTTCTCTGGTTCTAAACAATGGAATCACGTCGGAAGTAGTGCGCTGTTTTCGTAGAATGATGCGCAATCCAGCGCACTACTTCCGACATCATGGATTAGCACTACACAGGAGAAAAACCGATTGTCGCTGGATGGATTTTCCAGTTTTCAACTGCAACCAGAATATTGCGAAATCTAGTTTGAACAAATGTATTAGTTGCTATGTTTCTGTACTGTTATTACAAAATCGAAAACGCAATATTCTCGATTGATGCTAGCAGAAACTAAGAGTCCTCGCTTTACCAACCGAGCGAACATAGCCTCGGATCGATGTGACGAAGTTCCGCTGGTCGTATATTTGAAAAATCTGATTCTCTAGCGAATTCACAAGTTATTCTATCGAATAACATGCTGACAGTGTCAATCGCCACTTCATATTCCAGGTTATTTATCTCAGCATCTCATGCTAATTTCGTTTTTACATCTGAGTAAGACTGAATTGACAATTTCGAGCGAACCAACACTGGTCCCGATTCATAAACTTAGCGTTAGTACGGACCTTTCGATCAGATAGGTAAAACAGAAGAATGTAACTACAGGATGGCTCACTACGCTCAACACATCTGTATGCCTAAATACAACATAAAACGTAAAATATTTTCATGGGACTGCATTTTGGCGATAATCTTATTTCCCTGCTCAGCGAGTTTTTGAAATGGTTGATCATGAGAGCACCCACGACAGAATTTGATGCAATCGAAAATGTAGTCGTCTAGACTCATACTGGTTGGCTAGTTTCCGTAGTTTTCCACTGAGAAATCGAACTTTCTCCGAATCATTATCTGGTGGTCCGGCAAATGTATGTCCAGATCGAATATCCATGTATTGATTCTTCCAAACAATTCACAAACCTAAAAGGAATACATTTTAAATAAAATTGTATGATTTGCCTACAAATCGAAAGTTTGTTTCCATATTTCGCCATCGCTTGCGGTATCCAAGGTGAAATAAAAAAACAAACTCCCATTTTGAATCGAGCGGTGGGTACTTCGACGGAAATAGATCAGTTAATAAATTGGGCAACTTTAAAAAACTCGAGGGGCCAAATCCCTCCTGCCGCCTTAAAGGTTAGACTTCTGGGCTACTTTCTATGTATAGCCAAGGGTGAACTCAAAATTAGGTAAATTCAACTTAAATTTGAGTATAAAAAACCTATCAATGAGTTATAATTTTTGCCGTGGTTAAATGGAAACTACCTTCAACACGGTTTACCTAATTTTAAGTTCCCCCACGATACCACGAGATTGAGTCAAAGGAACTCAATTTTAGGTAGTTTTTCGTTTCCGTGTACGAACCTGCCCAGAGGCCGCGTGGCATTTATTGGCTTCCTACTTAATGGTATGTGCTTGGGTATTTTTGTCAATCATGTCACACGGTCGCGCACCTCTTGCGGTGAGCACGGAAAGCTATGGGAATGGTAATCTAACATTTGAAAGGCCGTTAAATTTTTGCAACACTTTCGTGATCTCGAGTGTCATGTCTGGTAGGTCTGAGCCCGAATGTATAGCAAAAATAACTGTTTTTCTTTACTCAGAAAATAGATAGTTATTTTTGGGATGAAAACCGTACGAGTTGTCTACGCAAAAGAAATTAGCGAATAAAATGACGTATACGTATACATTTTGGGAGGTTTTCGCGCACCTATTTTAATATTGATTGGCGTGGACCGTCGGTTGATCCAGTTTTCCTAACAATGCCTTAAAAAAATTAAATAAAAAAAACTGGATGTTTGAAAAAAATCATCCTTGCAACGTTTAAGTCAACAATTCTATGAAAGAAATTTGTCAAACATCATATGTCACTAATAATTTTAAGCGGTTGTTTGATGTTGCTGTCGAAGTTTTAAAAAATTAAACTATTCGATTTGTACTGCTATATATGGACAGCAAGAGAAATCAGATATCATATCCTCAAACATCGTCCTACCTCTAGAGAAACTTGCTAAGTATTTAGAAATGTTCATAAATGTTTGACACAATGTTCTGCCATCTTTATGTTTCGGTAAAATTGATTTGAAATCAAAATGTTCATGCCTGAACCGTCTTACTCACAAGTAGATAAAAGAAAAGTTCAGATGGGTGCAACGGTATAGGTTAAAAATTTATTCTACGCTAAAAAAAATAAATAAACGTTATGCCTATTGATTTTACACATAGATTTTTGCAATTAGCGGAGGCAGATACACAAAAGAACCAACGCAAACTCTTAGTTTGAAAATAAAACTTAAATTTTAAATACTATTCTTCATTAGCTTAAACGGGAAACTTTTATTTTAATCATTATTCTTGATTAATTTAAAAGTTTTACTTTCAACCTGATAGTAGGCGTTGGTTGTTTTTTGCTAAGAGCGGAACACTCTTACTTTTATGAATATTTTTTTTCTGTGTGTAGACACTATTTGCTGGTACATAAAACTAATGTGCGTATTTACAAGACATATTAATCTCACATTCACATTCACTATAAGGCAGATAAAACCCGATTCTATAACAATACGTACCTATAACTTATGTGTGCGCATACATAGTTTATACAGTTGACACATATAAGGTATGTGTGCGCGTGATAACATTAGCATTTCTTCTTCATATGGATTTCAAGTGGTTTAAAGGAAATAGAATTATCCATTCGAGTGTGGGAAATATGATTATCAAATGAAATTCATGCGAACATGAAGTGAAAAGCACATAAAAATCATAAGAAATACCATTGACTAAATTTTCCAAATGAATTACACGTGAATATCACTTTGTTTTGCGTATAGATTTCATTGGCAGAAGAATTGGTGGAATCAATTGTTTGACATGTATAAATGCACTGCATGTTTTTTATGCGAAAGTCATGTGGAAAGTTCATACTTTACGACTGAATAGCATCGCAATGAACATTCAATGGATATATATGTTGTATTCACGTGGAATTTGTTTGAATTTAATTTGAAACACCATATGAAAAGCTTTTTAATGGATTTTCATGTGAAATTCAAAGGGAAATCATTTCTTTTTCTTTTTAACATGAGAACGCACATGAAAGTGATGTTTAATTGCATATGGTTTTATCGTGTCGATTATTTTCAGTGTATCAGCCCACCGTTCGCCTGAAAATTGCGTGAATCCATATCAATGATTTTTCTTGAAAATGGCGATACTAGCAGTGATACCATTCAAAGAAAATCAACAGTGAATATTTCCAGACTTGGTTTTATTTCCTATTTAACCCTCTAGTGCCCAAATTTTTGTTTGGCTTGAAAAAACTTTTGTATGTGGGTTTCGTGATGAGAAAAACGAAAATAATGTTGATAATTCATGTAAGAAATAGATTTTTCATTAAAGGCTTAAAATAAGTAGGCCGCCAGAGGCGGTGTTGGGCACCTGGGCGAATAAAAAACAAAAACTTTTTTCTTCTAGTTTCTTCAACAAGCGAATTCAGATGGTTTATATTTTGGACTCCATCAGAACGCAAATTACCCAAGCTAAGGAGTATTTCTCTAGTGCTTTGGTTGTTTAATTATTGACTTCTAATTTACAGTAGGGGAGATCAGTGTCTGCTGGCGATGGTTTGACTTATCATGTTTTATTTTTTAATTTAAGAAGATCGTGTAAAAGAAAATTTTCGAGATTCTTCAGGTGAAATTCCGAAGTAAACAAACAAAAAAGAACAAATTTTGTTTGTGGTTACGTACATTGTATATACGGCCTCTGAAAGTTCTTTTCGCGCGCTATCGAAAAATCTAGTCATTCGTGGAATAGCTTTGAACTAGCTCTAAATAACAAAAATGCTGAAATTTAAAGACTTCATCTAGGGTAATGAGCCTATTTTCGTCCTAACCACGTGAAGCCGGTGGTTAGAGCAGCGTTAGCCATCTTTCTTCAACGCATTAGAAAGCAAAGATACTGGTGCCAATGCATACGCATTGCATCAATTATATTCCGAGTAATTAATGAAATGGTGAGGCACCCTCCCTAATACGACTAAAATGGGCTCTTCACGCTAATATGCTCAAAAACTTAACGCTTAACGTGAACGAAACAGAATGTAATGCAACATAAGTACCTGGGAGAATGTATTACACAGTACTTGAAGTGCAGGACTATAAACAGCGCCCTATGTCTAATACAAAAGGAGAAAAAAAGATTTCGCCAACTTACCCCAGACTCCCCTAAATATAATTAAATGATAAGGACATCCATATTCTAACAGCAGCATTCACCCAAAGATTTTAAAACATGCTTCTTCTCAGCTAAAAAAATGCACATAAAGCTAGTTTTGATACGATAAGTAATCACAAAAGACTGATTTTTTTTCACCCAGGTGCCCAACACCGCCTTTAGGCGTGCAAAGTGTTTTACCAAAAAAGCTAAACTTCCGAATTATTCCACTAAACCAATTCACATCTACAGTAAAATGCTACTAACATGCTACTCAAAAATATTTTTTTAGTTGCTAAAATTTCCAAAAATAGTTAAAATTTGTTTAAGGAAGATTACCACTAAACACAAAATAGTTTTTTTTCCACATTTTCATCGAATTTTCAACTTTGAGCTTCAATTGCCTTTAACAGAAAGCTACGATTATTCAAACAATGTGTGTGTATGAAAGGTGTGAGCGTTGGGAAGAAATACTAATGCGGATGACAACATACAATCATGTTTCAGTAGTTTTATTTGAATTTTAAAGAGACCGCCTAGAGGCGGTGTTGGGAACTAGAGGGTTAAGAACTATTGTGTTTTTTACATCCTAGATTGCATGATTCAGTGATCGAAGCCCAAAACTTCATAAAGTATAGTAGTATAGTATCGCCCCTTTGGCGATTGTTTACTTTTTCGGTCCCACCTATCAGCATTGAAGTTACGCTCTTACGTTTTTTTACAATAACTACCGTTCTACACCACCGATTTCGTCCGTGTTTTTTCAATAGCGATCATTGTTACTATTTACAGCTAGTATCTGCTTGATAATCCTAAAAAATACGAAAATAACAGTTTCGCCTCTAAACTGCTAGCAAAAAAGTATCGCCCTGTTTGTTTGCATGGAGCGTAGAGGGCGTAACTTTAAATAAACAAACAAAAATATAGTTTCGACTGTTGTATTTTTTGCTGTAGTTTAAGAAAGCAATATCGTAGAATCCAAATTTTTAGGTTAATTTGCTGCGTTTCAAAGCCCTCATTCGCATGTATGAAAAAAACATTATGTTTACATTTGTAAGTATCGCCCTTTTCACAAAAAGCGTTGATATGTAATTGCAATTACATACAATATGAGGAAGCATTGCGAATCTTTTCTAAAATCCACATAGTGACATTTCAGCCATGCGCCACCAAGCCGTGCGCCGAATTACGCACAGGTTCACTTTGTATTAGTGCAAGCGAAAAAACGGTTTGACGTTAATTTTTGTTTCGTTCGCACTCATGTGTGTCACATATAGTAACAAATCGACGAAACGCTAGTTTATCTCAAGACAATATCAAATGAATGAAAATGAAAAAAAAAACTGGATAAAACTGGGTCAAATTAAAAAAAAAATGAAAGCCAACAATTGGACTGCTGGAGGTGCCCCATGTATCAATCAATGTCGTATATGCAGGTGTGCCTAAGATGGCATTTTGATATTCGTGAGATGAATCTTACATGAGTGGTGTTAGTGATATCAGAAAAAATCAACTTTCTTTCGTCATACCGTTCGTTTCGCTCCCATTTAATCGTGTGAGCGCTATGACGTCGACCCGTTGTGCTTCTTGATTGTTTACATATTTTTGGTTTCCAACGTTAGCAAGCCGTGTGATCTGCCACACCTATTTATATCAAGTTGTGTATATTGTAAATCTATTGCCAGGTGAATGACCATCATGCAGGTTGAAACCCATAATAAACAAAATACAAATTACAATCTATTGGGATGACTAGATCGAACAATGTGGTAACTGCTATAACCAAATTATCTATTGTTGTATTACTGTTTTTTGGATAAATACAAATAAAACGAAAAAGCTGTTAGTTATTTTTCGCACACTACGGTTTTGTTGAGTGTGTACATATATGTTCGCGTTTGCGATGAAATATTTCCTGTACAAAAGGTTTACATTCCACGTGTCCCTCGTTCTGAAATGACAGATCTGTCATGATGCGAACAAACGCTTAAAAGAAAATGCTCGAAAATGCATACATCACTCCTTTCTCATTGAAGTTTTCCTGTCATCTATCTTTTTTCTCCAGCCATCGATCTGCCGCAGGCCAGATAGTTTTCTCTCTCCTGCTTCTGCTGCTGTGTCAAAAATTTTCTCGTCACCCAGGAGGTAGGAAGTTGCTGCTGCGGATCAAAGTGCTGTATTCGTGGTGAGAAAAGAACCGAAGTGAAAAAATCGAATACCGTTTCTGGCTTTCCGGAACGGAAGTGTAAAACGCAGGAAAAGTACGTGGCTTTTGAGTCCGCCTTTGGTCCAGTAGAACCTATCCCGATAGTTTACTTCCGTGTCGGTGAATTGTGCAAGAAAGTCCAGTCATGGATGAGGAATATGACGCCATTGTGCTAGGTACGGGGCTGAAGGAGTGCATTCTCAGCGGAATGTTGTCGGTGTCGGGCAAAAAAGTGCTGCATATCGACCGCAATAAGTACTACGGGGGCGAGTCTGCCTCGATTACGCCCCTAGAGGATTTGTTTTCCCGGTTCGGTGTGGAGCTGCCCGAGGGAAAGTATGGACGCGGCCGCGATTGGAACGTCGATCTCATCCCGAAGTTCTTGATGGCCCACGGGTTGCTCGTAAAACTGCTCATCCACACGGGCGTGACCCGTTATCTGGAGTTCAAGTCGGTGGAGGGCAGCTACGTTTACAAGGGTGGCAAGATTTCCAAAGTTCCCGTCGACCAGAAGGAGGCCCTCGCATCGGATTTGATGGGTAAGTGAGTGACGTGAAACCGTATAATGCTCTGCCATTTCCATTTTGCTGCCTCTGGAAAATTCGCAAACTGGCGAGAAAAAAAATGTACGTTTTCTCCTTTGTAATCGTCTCCCGTCCGATGAGTGAAGGAAAAGGTTTGAAGTATATTAAAGAGGAGAGATAAAAACGTCTGGGGGTTCGCCAATGGATAGTTTCGGATCGTAATAACACCATAGAATCAGACTTGACACGCAATCAATAAGTTGGTGTGTCATCTGTTAACAAAATGTCGATTATTTTAATTATCTTCATTTATTCTGATTTATTATTCAATTTGTTTTCAACTTCAAATCTGTTTTCTACTCAGTCTGTTTATTTGACATAACACTTTTCGGTGCCAATTTTGGCGTCTTACGTTTTGGAAGATTGCAATTTTACATCCAAAAACTACATTTATGTACTAAGGAACGAAATTTAGACCTTTAAATGCATCAACTCTTAAATACATAGTTTTCAATTTTCTATCGTACCCATTTTTCGCGATGGATACGATATTTACCTAGTGTTTGGATTTTATATCACAAAAGTCGGTATGTTGCAAAAGCATGGGTTAAAAATAGGAATACAGTTAAATGTTCATGTTGATGACTAATAGATTTTTTTTTTGAATAACAAGAGGGAATATGACATCTTGTATGGATACGTATTTTGTAATGGTTTCTATTAAATGTAGCAAATTAAATAGAATTTGTTTTATTCTATGCTTTAAATGAAATTGTTACATACAGGGGAAGCTGGATAAAAATATTCGTTATTGTAATTCATTTTCAACTATTGTACGGTAACCTGTTATATTAACAGTGATCCAAGCCAAGTAAGAATACGGGATAATATGACAGTGGAAAACAAACGTGGCATTGGAGGATGGAGAAGTCAATTGTGGCATTATGTAGTTTATGATTGGTTCCAACACAACATGCTTTACAATAATGAAAATGAGCTCAAAGCTAATTTTTCGGCTTTTGCAGGCATGTTCGAAAAGCGTCGCTTCCGCAACTTCCTCATTTACGTACAAGACTTCATTCAGGCGGACCCGAAGACGTGGAAGGATTTCGACCCAACGAACAAAAGCATGCAGGAGCTGTACGACAAGTTTGGACTAGACAAAAATACTCAAGATTTCACTGGCCACGCGTTGGCCTTGTATCGCGACGACGATTACCTCGCCGAACCGGCTGTTAAGACGATCAACCGCATCAAACTGTACTCGGATTCGCTGGCCCGTTACGGCAAATCGCCGTATCTGTACCCTATGTATGGATTGGGTGAGCTGCCGCAGGGTTTTGCCCGTTTGTCTGCCATCTATGGTGGCACGTACATGTTGGACAAGCCGATTGATGAAATTGTATACGATGGTAGCGGAAAGGCGGTCGGAGTGCGTTCTGGCACAGAAGTGGCCAAATGTAAACAGGTTTATTGTGATCCTACATACGTACCGGATAAGGTAATTGATCGTGAATTAAGATGTTGGTCTTACGTTAAAGCTGATGTTTCTGCTCTAGGTACGCATCAAGGGAAAGGTGGTCCGATGCATCTGTCTACTGGATCATCCAATCAATAACACGAAGGATGCCCTTTCTACGCAAATTATCATTCCGCAGAAGCAGGTTGGTCGTCGATCGGACATTTACGTGTCGCTGATTAGCTCTACGCATCAGGTTTCAGCCAAGGGCTGGTTCATCGGAATGGTTTCAACCACGGTGGAATCTGACAATCCAGAGGCTGAGATTCGACCGGGTCTGGAACTGCTCGCTCCGATTGCACAAAAGTTCGTGTCTGTTTCCGATTACTATGAACCAACGGACAACGGACTGCAGTCCCAGGTATTCATTTCGGAATCTTATGACGCCACTACGCACTTCGAGACAACCTGTCTGGATGTGTTGGATATATTCAAGCGTGGCACCGGAGAGGACTTTGATTTTTCCAAGATCAAACAGGAGCTAGGTGAAGAGGAACAGTAAAACCAAAAGGTACAATGAAGAAAGAAAAAAAACATGTACCCCTCTTCCTTGAACGAGAAACACAATTAAAGGGAGAAAACAACTTCTCCGAATAAAAGATTATTAATTACGATTAATATATGGAAATATCTGCATCTGATACATTATTAATATTTACTGCTATTTTTAGTATGAGTATCAAGAATATTACTTCGAACATGTACATGTATAACAGACAAAACCCAGCTATAGTAACGTACTTCCTGGTGAGACTGTAAAAGAACAAAAATACCACCACTGGAACTTGTGAGTTTTTGAAAGGGCAGAACTAAGCAAACAAACGAACATCGAAGCATCTCCTGGGAAACAGCGGAGGGAAACCAAGCTAAACTAAACTAATTACAATTATTATCAGAGATGGGTACAATTGTTCACTATCATTCACATATTAACGCCAATGGTCTGCGGGCACGGGATTTGCTGTTTTATTTTGTTCTGTTTGATTTGCTATTGCATGAAAATTGTTTCTGTCAGGTTCATGTTTTTCGCGAAACATTCACACTTAACACGCTGTCAGTAGAATTTCGATAGGAAACAGTTTTGCTTGACAAAAAAAAGCTGCAAGAGAATCGGTAAAAGGCTCGATTATACTGTGCAGAGAAAATAGAATAATCAAATTTATCCGCGCATGTTCACTGAAAAATGATAAAACATATTAGTAAGACTTTATTGTTAAGAAGAAAAAAATGAAACGCATGGTGAAAAATGGAAAATATATCTGGCAATGTTTATTGGCTTTTTTATGAATTAACTTGTTTTTGGCTTTTGTTTCAACTGCTTGATTATATTATCGACAATTATTGTATGTTTGCGCAAATCATCAAATAAAACTGATTGTTTAGTAACAATGATATAGAACAAAAACATATTGCGAAGAACGCGAAAGAATAACCTTAGACAACATACGATTTGACAGGGTCTCTGCTGGTTAGGTAAAAGCTTACATGCCAGACAAAGACTATATAAAACAAAAAAAAACATTCCTTGTCGGGAAATAAAAGTAGTAGAAAACACGCTGAGAGTCATAAGAATAGAACAATGGAGCATTTAAATTGTTTCGTGCTAAAGATCACCAAAGTCATCACAAAATGCCGTACCTTTCGCATCTAGATGCAATGCGAATTCAATTTCTATTTATCTCCTGTTATTTCAAAACCCTTTATTAAGTCTACGGTGAAACATAATGCCCTTTAAGACCATTGATTTGCATAATAGTTCCGTTTCTTTAGTTTCCTCTTGTGCATGAGATGATCATTTATATTTGCAGGCTGTAATGTGCAAACTGAGTAATGTCCCCAATTTGGAAGGTCAAATAAAAGAATTTTCATCACTAAATGGGAAAATATTGTTTTTTTTTCTCTTGCGAATGACTCTTCCCTTTTTTCAGCCAGTCGATTTATATGCTATGACCCGTTGCCTTCACTGTTATTCTTGTTTACGAGAAATGCAAGATTCGTACGAAAGTCTTTCGTATTTAAAGTCAAATTGTCGGTGAGCTTAATCTACAAATTTTTATGCTTAGGAATTGGTAGATTAAGGATCTAGGATTGCGGTAGACTCCGCTTTCTGGTAGACCAACGGCGCGTGCATCTGGTAGCAGATTGATGCTAAGGGATACCCTGACGTCTGGCCTGAATTCTTATTTACATATTCAAATAGTGCCAGAATGATGCAGTATCCTATGGGTGAAGGTATTTACATTAAAATTAGGCTAGTTGGAAGTCACCCGGTACTTCGCCTTAGTTTCGCGTGATCAGGAATATGTCAATAATATTTTAACGTTCCTAGTTGGGGAGCTTGGGTTGCTTATCTATCCTTCCGGCCATCATATCGTATAGTAGATACTCTTAATATCTACAAATGCGATATGATACCTGATGCAGAAAGTGCACTAATTACCTGGCAATCTTCTTTCATTTGATTGTCTGCTCAGGAAATCATATTTCGTGGTCAAATATCACATGAGATGCTAGTGATAAATGGAGAAAATCACGAGGATGGTGAAAGAGCAGTGGGTACAAGGCCAAGTGCTTCCTGGGTGGTACCAAAATGATGAGCAAAGGGAAAGCAAGGGTTATGTTCGGGGTCTGGAAGGAGAGATCATTATCCGGCTGTTGATACTTGTGGGGTTTTTGGCCCTGATGCTATGCTGAGCCGAGTTCTGTCCAGGCTGCCGCCAAAGTAAGATCTGACGGCGGCCGCTTATCAGAGCCTGGCTCAGCGTCTAAAGGCGGAAGCGGCATTGCTAATATATTGGTAAATCAACCAAATTTAATATCTCTCATTCACACCTCCATAACTATTAAAAACGATCATTGTGAGTCATACCTCATAATGAACTGTTATTAACGATTCCTCAATAGATTGGTGTCTAATGCGGAACAGACCTATAGAGGAATAACGGTGTATTTTAGTATACAAAAGGTTAATCGTGAACAGGAGGGGCAGGCCATCACATCAAGTAAAGTAAACGTAAAGTTATACTCAGAATACATAAATATGAATGTAAGGCGACACCACATACCTCCTGCCAGCCCACCTTCCCATTGGATTATCTTCTCGATAAATGTTATAAAAACTAATCGGTGGCAAGTATCACATCACACCGAAGATGCGCGGTCAGGCTCCTCCCCAGGGCGACGCTAAACAAATAGGTCAAGAACGGGAGTTCCGTCATTGCTCGCCTAACACGACTGCTGAAAGTAATATTGCTACTCAGTAGTGAAATTATTGACCTCTCGTGTAAGGGGGCCTCAATGAGCTACGCGAGAACGTATAGAACATAAAATACATGAACCAACACACACCTCCCCAACATCACACTAAGCGTAAAAGATTAAATCAAAGAACGACGCACAATTGCCTATTTACATCGCTAGCCCATCAGATTTGGAACTGCATCCCAAGAACGGATCAGAGTGACTTTTATAGCCGCACCCTACGTGCAATGGTGGTAAGTTACTATCGGGAAAGAATTAACACGTACGGAGAAAGACTACTCCCACAAGCACAACTAATCTTCCCAGAAAAGGTAGGCATATAAGTGAAGTGTTTAGCAGCTTAATCTTTATGATCATTCACCGTAAAACAGGTAAGCACATTAATGCCCCAGAAACTGATCGACCACTACCTAAATCAGCTTGCAACACCACGATTTTGGGGAGGAGAGGAAACCATAAGGGCGGTGGCCAGCACCTTCGGATACGGGATAAGAATCTACACAGAAAACTCAAAATACATCGTGATAGGAGACCCAGGACCAGAAAACAAATATCTGAACATCGTCCACCGACGAAGTAACGAAGACAATCACTACGACAGTGTAATCAGGCTGCTGAACGAAACCCAAAATTCTCGAAGCAGCCGATGCTCGTTCCCAGAAACAACGAATAGTATCAACACAAATACTGTCCCCATGGAATTATGTTCGATAAGAACATTGTTGCCGCCAGGTCCGAATCCGAATCCGGATTATTCACCACCAATGAACGATCCACAACCACTCCAGCATATTATCCCAATGAATAATTGGCCAGCTGATGTGGACTCACACGAAGTAACTCAACATAGCTATATTCAGCAACCTACACTAACACCCATAAGCATGACGAATAGCTTTGTTATGGGAACATGGAATGTGGCTGGATGCTCCCAAGAAAACGACCGAGCACTGATAGACCAGTTCCTACGATCGAACAGAGTAGTTGTGGTTTGCCTACAAGAAACGCGGATGATGACATGTACAACATGCACGCAATCATTCCAATGGTACAATGTCAACAAACAACCAGGAAGCGCAAGGATGTGCGGTGGAACGGCCATAGCAATCGAAAGCAACTTGGCCCGCAACTGTAAATTTCTACGGATATCAGATAACGCGTGTGCGGTGTTCCTACCGGTGATGGGAGAGCAGCTAATCATAATCTCCATCTACGCCCGATCATCGAGTGGGCAAGCAGACCCGGAATACAACAACCTACATACATTCCTAAGACGCCTCTCATTACGCCAACGTTCAAATATTATATTGATGGGAGATTTTAATGCGCATGTCGGCTACAGGGATTTACTCCTCGCTGATCGGCCAAAGGTCGGAAAATATCTATACCATCCTTGGAGTAACGCGAATGGAGATGGACTTAAGGATATATTACATAGCCACAACCTCTCACTATGCAGTTCATTCGGCCCTTCTCCCAGCGTGCTATGTACATGGAATCGCGGTAACAAATGCTCGCAGATAGACCACATCGCAATGCCCCGCATCCCTCGATTCCAGAAACCGAAATGTAAATGCCTTGATGGAATAGAGGGATTCTCGGACCATCGCATGCTAACATTAACGGTACCATAATTAACGGTACGTCATCGTCCTCCCAATAATATAGCAGAAGGAAAAAAACAACAGTTGATCCAGCAGTTCAGCACGAAAGAGAACACAAAACAAACACAATATCAAGTTTCACTGCTGACAACCGACCCAGAAGCAAAAGATCGCTATGGAAGGGTACTGAGCAACACACCGCAAATCACAAGCGTAGATGTCTCAATGGATCCGAAAGATCACCTCAACACCATTATAAGCTCTGTCCGGGATGCAGCAACCACAACATTAGACACGCCAGGATCTCCCACGACTCCCAGACGCAAAAAAGCAGGACGAGCACTGGAAGCAATTCAAAAGGAGTTACTCGCAGACCGCCACAACCCCACACTAAAGCGTAAGTACCGTAAAGCCAGGAAAGCAAAAAGTCAAGCATATGAAGACCACCAGGAAGAGAAAATAAACCAGTTTTTCGAAAACCTGGAAAACTATCCAGCATTAGATAGGGTCCGATTAACATTCAGATATCTGAAGCGCCATCGCCGCCAAACAACGAAAAGTACTACAACATATATCCCGATCCGTAGCTGGTAAGAGAAGCTACAGGCTGGCGCGGATCCGATTGAAGTGACTCTTTTACCAGAGCCAACGGAACCACCTGCAGAATCAGGCCCAACACTCTGTGACGTACAGCGAATCTGCATGATGCTGCGCAATAGCACCGCGGCAGGAACAGATGGAGTACGACCAGAGCTAATTAAATATGGACCCGAAAGCCTATTGGAAGAAATACACAAGTTGCTACAACGGATCTGGAGAAACAATGAAGTTCCTACTCAAATGACGGAAACAGTACATGTTCCTATTCCAAAAAAGCCAAGACCAAAGGGAGTAGATGAATACAGGAGAATAACGTTATGCCCGATAATCTACACACTTAATTTAAATTACTGGGTACAGTAAAATTTTGCTGGGGTTTTGAACAGCAAACCGTTCGGTAATCAATTCAGTAAAACAATTCGGTTACCGAACTCTCCGCTATCCGTTCTATCCAAGCGTCAAAAAATACTGGTCAGTCAGTAGTTTCCGCTGAAAATGGCGATTTGACAGATGATTTGCTGTACCTGTTTTGTAAGTTTTTGACGAGGTTCGGTAATGTTGGTACAATTTTGCCGAATAATCAGTCAGTTTTTTACTGGATAATGTTTTTGTACCGAAAAAAACAGAAGTGCTGATAAATTCAGTAAAAAATATTGCGGGTTTCAGCAAATTATTCGAAAAATTGCTGAAAATCGTTAAAAAATGAAAAATTTTCCGCAATTTTTTAAATAATTTGCTGACAGCTCCGTAAAAATATCACTTTACTGTGGTAGTCGTCAAAAGAAATTACCGAACAACTTTTGGCTGGCTTAGTGTGTACAAAATTTATTTCAGATACTTATTGGAACAACTCGAGCAACACCTTGGAGACGTGGATAATTACCAGTTCGCCTATCATCATAACAGAGGTGCTGAAGATCAAATCTTCATTGTAAAGCAACTGCTGGACGAACGCTGGCGCAAGGGACGCATCACATATATCATGTCACTGGATATACAGTAGGCTTTCGACACCATTGACCTAAGAGTAGTTCCAAGCACATTGATGAGATTAGGAGTCTCTACATACCTTATAAATCGTATAGTATCAGCATGCTTAACCGAACAGACCTCCCTACAATGGTTCGGGCAAAGAACAGAGAATCACAATAAAGTCCGAGGAATTAAACAAGGTTGCCCCCTTTTACCAAAGTTATTTGTATACCTTCTCGACCAAGCGCTCAAACGCTTGCAAGAAATGATGCCGGAACTATTTTTGGGCCAGCAAAATAGGATCAAACTTCCGTGCTTAAGGGTGTATGCCGACGACATTGTGTTGCTAGTAACGGACCCATCGCAAATACCACGTCTACTAAACCTAATAGGGCCTTGTTTGAAGGAATATGGCCTAGAACTAAACGTGAACAAAACAGATGTACTCATCCGGGACCCATCCAAACCAGAAATGAATGAACCTGACCATGAAAGACAATTTGGAAATTACAAACTACGCGTGGTGTCAAAACTTCGACATCTCGGTGCTTACATGACCAGCACTCTAAATCATCGGGAAACGGTATCAGATCGTGTCCAAAAAGCACTTCGAGCGTACCATTCAATCGCATTGTTTGTTAGAACGTTCAGGCTTCGATGGGAAACTTCACGTAAGATATACCATACAGTGATAACACCGATAGTTTTATATGCCTTAAAGGTATCCACGTTAACCAAGCAGAACAGAGACCGATTACGTGACATGGAGCTACAAATTGTTTCAGGACTGTATCACGACTTGCGCATTGACTCTAACGAACAGAACCAAGCAAACTTATCGGCTTCGGACATAGAAGCAATCCTGGAAGGCCGCACAATAGTACGGAAGATAAGAATGGCCCGATTACTATACTGGGCACACATACAACGAATGGAGGAAGGAGAGATAATAAAGCTGGCAGCCGAGTATCAGATCCCAGGTCTATATAAACGCGGTCGACCGTGCCACAACTGGAACACCTCTGTAGAGCAGGATATGGTATGCACCAAACTATCGGCAGCCTACCTGAGGAAGTTAGCAGAAGACCGTGAACGGTTTAAGGCCTTCGCAGGTCGCATGCTATCCCAACTGTATGAGGAACCCGCAGAAGAAGAAGAGGAATACGAAGACGACTTCCCAGGCTTTCAGGAAGGAGATGATAACGAGGAGAACTTTGAAGGATTCGAGGAATCGGAAACGGACGACTAAATCACACATGCGAGGAATTAAACCTCAACAAAATTACCGAACTGAAAATTAACATGACAATAAAAATCAAAAAAAAAATCAATTAAAAGCAAACACAATGTATCCTCATTCCGCAAATAATTTCATGAACCAGCAACATGTATGTCCAATTACAAGTACTAATCACACCCTTTATCTCCATTTCTTTTTATTTGCTAACCTGGTGCAAGAGAACGTGACGGCCAAAGAAACGGAAAACCAATAGCCCAAACAGACCAGGAACAGGAAGGAGGACTACGAGCAGGGAAACGAACAGCAGATGAGAAATCGTTTACTTATTTATTATAACTACGATACTAATCACAATTATTTTGCTTTTTTGTCTCGTTTCAGCAAACCAAAACCTCTCTTCTATCTCTTCATTTTCTGCCTCCGACTATCCTCTATGTAATGTATCTGAAACTTGTGGGACTGGCTAACAACCGGCGCCTGCTTGTGGAAGAAACTGGTGTGCTATACGGACTAGTACATACGAACAGTTAGGCTTTGTAGGTCCTCATCTTGACAGAGTCTAGATGGGCGGATGAACGTCTGCCAGGGTGTGGGCTGAGAAATGACAATGACAATGACAATATTTTAACGTTTCTAGTTGTTTTGAAGAACCATCACCCACGTGGACCAAACCGACGTCTTTGCTTATATTGGATAATTTCCCAATATAAGCAAAGACAAACCTGGGTACTTTTTCAGCAGGATGTGTGTGCGGATGGGGGGCTCTCTATGATTGATTTCTCTTCTGTGCATAATTTAGTCATGTTCACGTTGCTCCCCAAATCTATGAGTTTGGTATTAGTTAGGACACGAGAGGACACGGAGTCATTTCAGCATCGCCAAATGCATATTTGCGCTCGATCAGACGACCAGCTCCATGATTATGCCCGTGAGTTCTTTTCGGTGGAAAGTATGGGTGTGACGGTAGCTCCTTTTATTGAAGGTATCGAGGATCAAAGAGTGAGAGGTTCGAAACGGGTCTTTTATGGAAACACGACCATGTCGAGTTCCCTGACAGTCGTCCAATGGCGGAGAAACGTTTGCGATGTCTAGAGAAACGTCTATCGAAGAACCCCGAGTTGTATGAAAATGTTCGCCAACAAATAGTAGATTTCCAACAGAAAGGATATGCGCATAAGGCAACCAGTGATGAATAGGCTAGTTTCGATACCAACCGAACTTGGTACTTGTCACTCGGAATAGTGTTGAATCCAAAAAAGCCTGGAAAAATGAGGTTGATTTGGGACGCCGCGGCAAAAGTTAAAGGCGTATCATTAAACACGATGCTGTTGAAAGGACCGGATCTGTTAACACCCCTGTTGTCCGTATTGTATCGCTACCGCGAACGAGAGGTTGCGATATGCGGAGATATAAAGGAAATGTTCCACCAAATTTTGATACGGGAGAAAGATCGCAGTGCGCAGCTTTTTCTCTGGAGGAACACTCCTGACGTGCCGATGGAGACGATGGTAACAGATCTTTGGTGTGACGTGCTCGCCGGTACAGTCGCAGTATGTGAAAAATTTCAACGCAACGGAGAACGAGAAAGAGTATCCTAAGGCTGCAGATGCTATAAAGAAAAGGCACTACGTAGATGATTACCTGGAGAGCTTAGATACTATAGAGGAAGCAGTCGGATTAGCGCTAGAGGTTAGTGAAGTTCACGCAAAGGCCGGATTTTAGATACGGAACTGAATTTTCAACCATGAAGTTGTGCTGAAACGTATCGGGGAAGTCAACCCAACGGCAGTGAAATGTTTTGTTGCTGATAAAGAGGTAGCTTCCAAACGACTGCTAGGGTTAGTTTGGTTGTCAAATGACGACGTTTTCTCATTCACGTTGAGCTTTCGGGACGATGTCAGACGGTTAGTTCAAGGCGAAGTTATTCCCACGAAAAGAGAGTTACTGCGAGTTGTCATGAGCATCTACGATCCTTTGGGTCTCGTTGCGGCGTTTGTAATACATGGAAAGGTTATTGTGCAGGATGTATGGCGAGCAAATGTCGGATGGGACGAAACTATCCCAGATGAGGTATTCTGTCGTTGGGAACAGTGGCTCACAGTTTTACGGAATATGGAGAATATAAAGATCCCTCGATGCTATTTTCCCGGCTACGATATAAATAGTTTGGATTCGTTGGAGCTACACATATTCGTTGATGCCAGTGAGCAAGCCTTTGCAGCTGTAGCCTATTTCAGAATGCTGGATCAAGGACGTGTGCGCTGCGCTTTAGTCTCTTCAAAGACCAAGGTCGCACCCCTTCAACCGTTATCTATTCCGCGTTTAGAACTACTTGCAGCCGTTCTAGGAGCACGACTGAGGAAAACCATCGAGGAAGGACATTCGTTTAAGATAAAGCGTACATATTTCTGGACCGATTCAACCACCGTCCGCTCATGGATTAAATCCGATCTACGACGATATCGTCCATACGTGGCATTTAGGGTTAACGAGATACTCAGTCTGTCGAAGGTCGATGAATGGAGGTGGGTTCCAACACGACTCAATGTCGCTGACGAGGCCACGAAGTGGGGACGAGGCCCGTCCTTTGAACCCGCTAGTCGGTGGTATAAGGCACCTGAATATATACACGACGAAAATCATGAATGGCCAAAGGACCCTGTTGACATCGGGGAAGCCAGCGAAGAACTACGACCAGCCTATTTATTTGCGCATGTAATTTAGAAACCGATAGTTGATTTTGAGCGTTTCTCGAAGTGGGAATGTCTGCATAGATGCGTTGCGTATGTCCATCGGTTCGTGGACAATTGTCGACGAGCGAACTCCAAGATACCGTTGGAAACTGCTGGTTTAACGAAAAAAGAGTTGCAGAAAGCAGAGCGTAGTTTATGGCGGTCGGCGCAATCGGACGAGTTTCCGGACGAAGTTGCAACGTTGAAGCGCAATCTACGAGTGAGAAACGAGGATCGGAAGCCATTGGAGAAAAGCAGCAAGATCGCAACAGCTACGCCAGCGATGGACGAGTTCGGGATTCTCCGAGTGGATGGACGGTCGGAAAAAGCAGAATGCCTAACCTATGATGCTAAATATCCTGTTATTCTGCCGAAGGAACATCGGATGACCAGACTTCTTCTTGATTGGTACTACCGTATTTACCGTCATGCAAACAACGAAACTATCGTGAATGAAGTCAAGCAGCGATTCTACGTGCCAAGGTTGAGAGTTCAAGTACGTCTTGCTAGAAAAAATTGTACATGGTGTCGAGTACATAGAGCTGTTCCTGCTGTACCCAAGATGGGTCCATTACCTTGCGTTAGATTGACGCCATACTTGCGACTGTTTACGTTTGTGGGAATCGACTACTTCGGTCCATATCAAATACAAATCGGACGGAGTGTAGTTAAAAGGTGGGTGGCCCTTTTCACCTGTTTAACGATCAGAGCCATTCATTTGGAAGTCGCAGCGAGCTTGTCTACAGACTCTTGCAAAAAGGCCATTCGTCGCTTTATCGCCCGCCGAGGTGCTCCACAGGAAATTTTCTCCGACAATGGTACCAATTTTGTCGGTGCGAGTAGGGAGCTGAAGATAGAGTTGAAAAGGGTCAACAAGGATTTAGCGAGTACGTTCACCGATGCCAATACGCAGTGGCGATTCAATCCACCTGCGGCACCGCATATGGGAGGTTGTTGGAAAAGAATGGTAAGGTCGGTGAAAGTCGCACTGGGAGCCCTTCCGACGGAGCATAGATTAGACGAAGAGTCATTCATCACGTTGTTGACAGAGGCGGAACATATGATTAATTCTCGTCCCCTGACATTCGTGCCGGTAGAAACTGCTGATACCGAGTCGCTCACCCCGAACCATTTTTTGTTGCTAAGCTCCAATGGGGTTCAGCAGCCGGTAAAAAATCCCGTCGATGCGAGGGCTGCAATTAGGAGGAGCTGGAATATGATCCAGCACGCATTGTACAATTTTTGGCGTCGGTGGATAAATGAATATCTGCCTACAATAACCAGACGGACAAAGTGGTTCCAGGATGTAAGATCAATCCAGGAAGGTGAATTGGTGCTGATAGTGGACGAGAATGTCAGAAATCGGTGGTTGAGGGGACGTGTGGTCCGGATATACCCCGGAAAGGACGGACCAGCTCGTCGTGCAGATGTTCAAACGAGTAGTGGAATTTTGCAACGTCCGGCGACTAAACTCGCTATATTAGATGTTGGAGATGTAGGTGACGCCGAGGCAAAAGCTCTAGCGACACGAGGGGGAGAATGTTGAGTGTAAAGTTCCCAGAAACCCCCCGTTGCGTGGTGCGGCAAGTCAGCCCACATTTGAATTTACCTCAAAATGGGTTATGGTGAGAGAGAGTGTAGACGAGGAAATGGCCAAAACAAAGTGAAGTGTCAGAGTGATGAAATAGAAAATATACGGCGAATGAAGAAATATTTTAAGGCGTAAAGATAAAAAATATATAATTTGTAGAATTATAGGAAGTGAAGCAGAGAAGATCGTGGAGTAGAGTATAGATCGGACAGATTGGATTAATTGAGGTGAAGGAAAAGTTTCTGTTAGCGGTCCGTGGTATTTCGGATACTAAATTGTAAGTAGCATTAAGATAGGAAGAGCAATTGGAAATGAAATAAAAATTTGTGTTTCAGCTTCGAGCAGATAATACCGCAACTAGCGAGTTGTACTGCTAAACGAACTCCGAACAATTACTGCCAACAATTATCATAATTCAATATACACTATAATATTATTGGATAGGCTATAATACAGCAATAAGAATCTGAAGAGAGTGTGTTCTCATCTGCACAGGTATCTATTCGGAAGCTCCTCCGCTAATAAGAGATTTTTCTTCCAGCGATATATAAATAGTGGGTCACTTACTTTTTCGCAGGTCTTTAAACATGGTTTGGTGGAAAAGACAAACGGAAATAGAAACTGAAATAAAATGGAGCAAATGATGTACGATGGAGGTGTGGTGCGATATCGGAAGTGAAGAGCACGCGGCAGCAATAGTCCGGCTGAGAGCATTTGTAGTGGAACATATTAAAGCCAACCGAGAAAATTTTCTTCCATGTCTGATGGAGAGGGTCTCCGATGTAGGAGTTTATGCAGGCATCAACGTAACCGAAAAAATTGAAGATTTTTTGCGACGTTTAACACATCTCAGAGAATGGGGCGGTGAGGAAACCATAGCGGCAGTAGCAGCGATTTACAACTGTAGAGTGGACGTGTGTAACGAAAATGGCACGATAACAAAATTTAACGAGAGAGGAGTAACGAACAGAACGGTAAGAATAGCGTACCGCGTAGGTGGAAGAGGATCAAGACATGCTGAGAGAAATAATTATGACTCAGTGGTGCAACGTCTGAATCTCAGAACACAGAATAACTTGAACGAAACGGAAGAATACGTACCCCCTATACCTATGCTGGCGGAATGGCAGAACCAGAATACGATCAATGCATCTCAAATAAGCACACGATCAATCTTTCCGTCATTGGAAGTCGCAGGCAGTACCAAAGCGAGCTGGAATGTTAGAGGATGTTCCGATCGAGAAAAACAAGAAACGCTAGATGATTTCTTTGCGAAAGCGGAATACACGATTGTGGAGTTGTAGGAGACGAGGCTAGCAAACTGCACGGTGGATAGGGCAAATTATCCTTGGTTCAATGTAAACGAATTTGAAGAACGGGATCGTATGGGCGGAGGAACAGCGATATTGATTCATAAGGCCATATTCAAGGGAGTTTGCTTCAAGAGGATTAGTGCCAATGTCTGCGCATACAAATACGATGTCTTCTTAAAACCATTTTTGATCATATCGGCGTATATCCGTAGCACAGATGTAGGAAAGAACGGAGAATTCGACGCACTGGACCACTTCATAATCAAGTTACCAGACAACATAAGGGAGCGAGTAATGATTTTGGGCGACCTTAATGCACGATTGGGTCGTAATGATCTAGTGGATGATCGGCAGTGGATCGGTAAAAACTTGCACCACGATATGTCCAATGACAATGGCATTAAGCTGAAGAATCTGCTCCACGGGCTAAAACTTAAAGATTATGTCACTTTGAGCAACTCAGGTTCAGCTAACTTCACCTGGTCGAATAGAAGATCCCATTCGCAAATCGATCATATCTTGATGCAAAAAATGAACGATTTCAGCTTCCCTGAAGTGAAATGCTTTTTCCATCCACAGATTCAGAGCGATCATAAAGTGGTAGTATGCTATTTAAAAAGAGCAAAAAACAAACTACCGACTTTAAAACGAAAAACATCACAAGAAAACAGAACGAATAAAAGAGTGCGATTGGAAATTGGTTCGTTAAGGGTTGATGAGGAAAGCCGCAAAAAATATCAAAACGAACTAAATAAACAATTAACGGATATTCAAACTGCGGCACAGGCGGTAGTGACAAAATGGTGCGGAATGGAGAATGCGATAAAAACGGCGGCGGAATTAGAAAGGCTGGTTCGCCCCAAACGCCAAGGAGAGCCGCAGCCTCTAAGCGTTACTTTTCGGCAAGACAACGGTTATTGGCAAACAGGAGCGATGAAGAAAGGAAGAAAGAACGGAAACTGGCATGGAAAGCTAAAGAAGAGGCGGAAAATCAACATTTTCAGGAGAAAGTCGAAAATTTCTTAAAACTAACTGAAAATGATAACTCTCTGGATCGAATGACAATGACATTTCGTTTCATCAAAAGTCACAGGAGGAGAAAGGATACACGGTGGCGAAAGTACCTAAACATTCAGCAGTGGAATGCAAAAATGTCAAAAATGGAAAGAAAATTTGGAAATCGTTCAGTTACTCGAAAGATCCCCGGATGAGAGCGGATCGGATCCAACAAGAGAGGAGATTGAATACATTGTAAGGAAAATGAAAAACAACACTGCGCCGGGTCTAGATGGTATAGCTATAGAACTTCTAAAGTACGGGTCAGACGCCTTGATGGATGAGCTAGTTGCCTTGTTACGACAGGTATTCCGATCTAATGCTGTTCCTAGTGGATGGATTTCAACGGTTCAAGTCCCAATAGCCAAAAAACAAAACCCACAATCTACGGACGATTACAGATGCATAACGCTCTGTTTAGTTGCCTATAAAATCTACGCTAGAATGCTGCTAAACCGACTCGATCAACAAATCCCGCCAATGTTATCCTACCAAATGGCGTTCCAAAGCAGAAGAGGCGCTTGCGATCAAATCTTCACGCTACGCAGAATATTAAACGAAAGATGGAGGAAGGGTAAACATTCAATACTGGTAGCGATTGACCTAAAACAGGCGTTTGATAGAGTGGACGTTTCAAAACTATCGGCGATTCTGATAGACATGGGAGTGGTACCGGGATTAGTTAATCGTATCAACACTGCGTGCATTGCGGAAAGAACATCGCTCCAATGGTTTGGTGAAAGAACCCCAGTAATTAACAAGGCTAGGGGAATTAAGCAAGGATGTCCACTGAGCCCGAGATTGTTTATTTTACTGCTACACCACGTGCTAATAACGCTGCGGGAACTGATGTCGGAAATCAACCTGAAACACTATGGACACATCATTATACCGTGCATTCTGGCCTATGCGGATGATCTGCTGTTCGTATGCGACACGGATGAAGACGTTGAAAGGATAATTGGTCTATTAATTCCACTGCTGGCCTCGGTTGGTCTAGAAATAAACACGAGTAAAACCTGCGTCCTCTACAGAAATCCCTACGACATTAACAACGTTGAACCAGACTCCATGAGAAAATTCGGGCCATTCGAGTTGAAAGTAGTCACAAAATTAGGTTACCTTGGTGCATTCGTAACGAGCAGCTTGACACGGAAGGAAACAACAGCGGAAAGGATAAAAAAGGCCAACAAGGCTTTTCACGCTCTATGTGGCTTCTTGAGGAGGTACAAGCTAAAATGGGAGGTCGTTGAAAGGCTTTACAACTCCTGTATATCTTCAGTTGCTCGATACATCATGGAAGTTTCCACGTTGCTCAAAAGCAACAGGAATGCCCTTCGCGATATGGAAAATTCCATACTGGAAATTCTGCTGTCACTAAGCTCAGACGGAGAGCAAATCAGGAATGATATAAGAAATGAACAACGCCTAGCCCAGACTTAGGAGGAGGAAAATATCGAGGAGACCGATCAACAAGAACAGATACCTCTAGAACAGATAGCACCAAAGATACTGAAGGGGAGAACCATCAACAACCAAATAAGGATAGCACGCCTTAATTTCAATGGGCACATCTTAAGAGGAGGAAATGAAAGTATACTGAGAACAGCGCTCAAATACAGAATCGATGAACCAAAGAAATTAGGAAGACATGCTTTCACCTGGCGTACAATGATCAGAGAAGATATTGAAAGGAGCGGCATAAATGCAGAGCAGTGGCAGGACTGGGCGCTTGATAAGGAAAAGTTGAATAGAGAAGCGAAGAATTTGCTAAATACCATGGTAGAATCGGATTATGAAGTGAGCAGTGCTTCGGAGGAGGACAGTGAAATAGATATGCTAACATCAGAGTTTGAAGGATTTGATGAGGAAAGCTAGGGGTGCAGCGAATTCGTAACCATCAAGCTGGACAATCAAAAACGGTAACAAAGCAACATTTAAAAGAGCTAACATAACATAACGTCTAGTGAAAATATTACTATCTTTGTATTTAACACTCATTATATCAACATATTAAAAATCTTTTCTTCTCTTCTAATGTATGTGGGTTAGTTACGTTTTGAGGACCATTGCTTATTTAAAGCGGAGCAGACAAACAGACAAGGGGCACAGGTAAACATCGAAATACCAGCACAAATCTCGAGGTAAGAAAAATGGTATCCTAAAGCTGTTATTACCTTAGATAGATCAAGAAAAGTCGGATATAATACTGTCAATGTACTGACTTATGGACGGACATACTAAATGACTTAACATTACGCTCAACAAACATTTTATACCCTTCCCCGTCCTTCATTCCTTCTTCTCCTATGGAGTGCATGTCGTCCGGCATGGACCAGCTCAGCCATTACCTAAACTATCCATCTGACCCGTACCAGGACTGACTTAACTATAACTGTTCCACCTGGTTTCGAAGAAAAAAAAGAGTCAAATGGATCCTATTCGTCCGAATCTCTTTCGAACGAATCTCGCATTCGTCGTATAGTAGGTTTAGCAGGAATGGGTTAGTATTGGTCTTATTTGATAAGTATGCTGAGTGTGTACACAGCACGTAGGTACACACCAAAACCCGACTGAGGTCATGTTTTGGTGTGGTTGTCCTTTAAGATTTTCATTTTTGTTTTTAAATTATCTACAAACTCAGGGTGACCGGCGGGACTCATCTGTTGAACGCTGCCACAAAATTTGAAATAATTGGGATATTACCTGTCTATAATCGCAAGTCAGTCTCATTTAAATAGGGAATAGCATAGAACATGAGACAGATATGCGACAATAGCCCGTCAACCCTTAAAGATGCAAATCAATTTCAAATTTTGTGAAATCTCAGCTTCAATAGTGTTCGAGACGACACTAGAAATCATTTGACGAAACGGTCCGCAGCGGAAGATTTAGAAAACGAAACGCAACACGTGGGAAAAATTGACTCATTTCGTAGCTGTGTGGGGTGAGTCGACCAATTGTCCGCCACTCTACATTGCGTATGCCCTTTATCGACTTATTGCCATTCTACAGAGAGCGTGCAAGTAGCAGCGTCATTGCATATTTGAGAGTCTTGCAGGTAAGACGTGTCCGGTTCAAAGACCAGAGTGTAATGGGTGATTTCCTAATGGTGGCTGGCATCTTCACATTGGCGACCGTGACAGGTTATTTGCTGCCTCTTTCCATTACAGCAAATAAAAAAAACGAACATAATTTTGCTTTCCCACAATCTGTTAGGAAATCGCCCATTACATTAACCTAGTGAGAATAGTATAATCAAATTGTCGTGCTGGAAGCGTAAAATTAAGACGGCTTCCCTATTAAAAGTAACAAGTAGTGTCCCAGTGTTTGTGCTAATAAAGCATTGCGAGTTGATAGGACCGTTATTTATAAACTGGAAGCAGAAAAAATGCGAGTCGTGAGGACAGCTCATGCAAAAAAAGAGTTCAAATATTCCTTTATTTTGATACGGCATGTGAGAAAAATGGCGTGTAGAGAGAACCGCATGAAAAAAATGGCGTGTTGAGAGGACCGCATGAAAAAAATGGCGTGTTGAGAGGACCGCGTGAAAAAATGGCGTGTTGGGAGGACCGCAAAAGCAAGGCGTGTTGAGAGGACCGCAAAAGTAAAGCGCGTTGAGAGAACCGAAAAAAAGCTTGTTGAGAGGGTAAAAAAATGGGTCGAACGGACCGCTTCAGTAGGTAGACCGCGTAAGAGATTTGTGAAGAAGCTTCATATATCATCGCCCCTGATTTGACTTGTTTGTACGTTAATGAGTAAGATAAATCGCTTCATGAATAGAAACTCCAAATAGAAACAGAAATTTGCATACAAGATAGGAAGAAGTATGTAAATAATCCTCCTGAAGAGTATCGTAACATGCAGTTCATAATTTATTTATAATTGCTGATTTTTTAAAGCTTATTTGAGCTTGATTATACCTGTACCAGCATGATAAATTATTCAGTAGTAGTAGATGAAAGCAATGAAACTACATGGTATTGTTTTTAGTATTTATTCCAGAACAGCAAGCGATACTAAAATGTTTACTCCGGGAAAATATGTTCGTGCTCCATCGGTCGGTTCCGCAAGCGACACGGATGATTTGACGCATGGCAATGAGATGAGCGGTATGTTCGTGCGCGCTCGTCCCGATCGCCAGGAGGAGCTGGCTGATGAAGTCGACGACCGTTTTTCACACTACTCAAGCGCTGCACCAGACCATCAGCGTGAGCTGGAAAATCGTGTAAAAGAATTGGGAAGCATTATCAAAGAGATTTCCAAAGACCGCAATGATCCTCGTACGGAAAGTCCAACTACTCGCTCGGTGGGCACTCCACGAGCGGTATCTGATATCGATGCCGAAGGGACTGTCCGTTGGGATAACATCACACCCTTTCCTAAGAATGTTCCAGCCACGAAGATGTGGGAAGCGTGGACATGTTTCATCGAGGATTTCGAGATAGCATCATCACTGTCGAACGTTAAGAATCCAAAGCGTCGTATGGATTTGCTTCTGTTATCGATGGGTGAAGAGCTGAGAGGTGTCGTATGGGCTGCCAAATTGCGACCGGATACAAGGGACGATGATTGTTACGACATGTTTGTCAAGAACATTGATCGGTATCTTAAATCTTTGACCGACCCAGCGACGGAGCATGAAAGTTTTTCAAACATGCGTTAAGAAGAAGGAGAATCCGCTGTAAACTTCCATGCTCGGCTAACGAGGAAAGTACAGTTGTGTGGTTATAGTCCAGATGATCAAGACTGTTTCATTCGGACTCAGCTCTTGAGGGGACTTCGTAACTAAGAACTCAAGAAGGCAGCTCGTATGTACGGCCACGATTCAAACTTCGTCGTGCAATCAGCTACTCGAGCCGAGGAATTTCAGGCTGAGACTATCCCATCTACCGTCGAATCGAACGTGTTGTCAGCAAGCAACCAGAATCATAATTCGCAGGATCGGTTTAAGCGTAGAGCAGAAGATCAACAGAGTCTTCGAAATCAAGCGAAGAGGTTCGCTATGAACAGAGTGCCGTACTACAGGGATAGAGTACAAAGTCGGGTACAAGTAAGCCGTCGTAACAGGTGTCCTAGGTGTTTTTGCGCGTCTCATAGAGGAACTGAATGTCCAGCTAAAAGGAAAAATTGCAATTCCTGTGGCACGATTGGGCATTTCGCGCTGGCATGTCGTGACCGTCGTGTGAGCATGTCATAAATATACATACTGTTTATTTTTTACATCTTGTCCCTATTATAGCAAATCAATGCCCTTTCACTCCAAGACGTGCTGGTCGATTGTAGAGATGGTTCATCTTGTCCAATTAAAATTTTAATAGACTCTGGGGCAGATGTCAACGTTCTAGGAGGTGCGGACTGGAAGATCCTGAAACAGCAAGTTGAAGCTGGGAAGGTTAAATTCGTCCTGCTGGACAGACCAACCAATTCGAATCTGCAAGCCTATGCTTCGGTTAAGCCTATGGAGGTTGAATGCGCTTTCATTGCCAGTATTGAAGTGGTTAATTATTTAAAACCAAAGGTCACTGCAGATTTTGTTGTTGTAAAGCAAGGCAGGCGATCCTTACTCGGCAGGGCTACAGCCAGCGACATGGAGCTACTGAAAGTAGGAGAAACGATTAATAGTTGTGAACCAGGAATATTTCCCAAAATGCCTGGAGTTAAGGTAAGGTTCAGCGTTGATGAATCAATCCCCCCAGTGCGCAATGCTCACTGCAACATTCCCGCTGCATACCGTGAGGGTTCACGACAAAGACTTGCAGAGATGGAAACACGAGGGATAATTGAAAAGGTCACCACAGCTCCTCAATGGATAAGTGGCATGTCTGCAGTCCCAAAAGGGAAAGATGATTTTCGTTTGGTGGTAAATATGCGAGCCCCAAACAAAGCCATCTTGCGGGAATATTTTCGAATGCCGTCGATCGATGAGATGAGGATCGCCTTACACGGAGCAAAATTTTTCTCCAAGCTCGACCTTTCCAACGCCTTCTACCACCTCGTACGAAGTGAGGACTCGAGAGACCTAACAACCTTTCTTTCAGAAAATGGGATGTTCCGGTTTACTCGCTTGATGTTTGGTGTCAATTGCGCTCCAGAAATATTCCAGCGAGAAATGACACGTATTCTCAAGGATGTTAAGAATAAAATAGTATACATCGATGACGTGCTATTATTCGCTGAAACAATTGAGGAACTAAGAAAGACAGTCTCACAAGTTTTGCAAATTTTACGGTCCAATAACCTCTCATTGAATACCGATAAATGCGAGTTCGACCGAACTCATATCAAATTTTTGGAACATGAGCTTAGCGAGAACGGTTTCAATATTGAAGAATCGAAAATAAGAGATGTACAGAAATTCCGTCAACCGACTACCGCATCAGAACTTAGAAGTTTTCTTGGCCTAGCTTCGTTTGTGAGTCCATATATCAAAAACTTTTCGGACGTTTCCAGCCCTTTGTGGGCAGTTGCATCGTCACAAAAGTGGAGTTGGGGGAAACAGCAAGAAAGTGTCTTTCAGCTAATCAAAAAACACATAATCCACTCAACAGTGACCCTTGGTTACTTTTGGGAATCTGACCGGACTTACTTGTACACAGATGCCTCACCGCGTGCGCTAGGTGCAGTATTGGTGCAACAGAATGAAGACGATAAATATCGAATTATCAGCTTCGCCTCGAAGTCGCTGACCGATACGGAGAGAAAATACGCTCAGAACCAGCGAGAGGCTTTGAGTGCTGTGTGGGCAGTTGAACACTTCTCTTATTTTCTGATAGGTAGACATTTCGTACTGCGCACAGATGCTCAGGGAATGGCATTTATTCTGAGAAGGGCACGCGAGGAATCAAAAAGGGCTTTGACAAGAGCAGATGGTTGGGCTTTGCGCCTAAGGCAAAATTTAAAAGTATTTTGAGAAGGCGCGTTTGGTGACCAGCAATAGCAAGCGATGCAGAAAAATGGGTTAAATCGTGTGCCACTTGCGCCGTAAATGGTAAACCGGAGAGGCCAACTCCTATGTAGAGATCATTCGCACCTAAAGCGGTGTGGGATACGATCGCTTTGGATTTTAATGGGCCATATCTGAAGTTCGGAAATATATCAATTTTGGTTGTGATTTATCTAAGGTCCAGATATGCAATAGCGCGTCCTGTTAAATCAACCAGGTTCGAATACACTAAATGTGTTCTGGATTCGATTTTTGAAAGAGAAGGTTTCCCAAGAACAATCAAATCGGAAAATGGACCCCCATTCAATGGGGAGGAATACGCAAGCTATTGCTCTGAACGTGGCATTCAAACTGTGTTTTCGACTCCCTTTTTTCCGCAACAAAACGGTTTGGTTGAAGGGTTCATGAAAATCGTGAATAAAGCCATGTGTGCTGCGGGGTCTACTGGTTCAAATTATCAGAAGGAACTACAAGCCGCGATTCAAGCGTACAATGCCGGAGATTATACAATCACAAAACTGCCACCCGAGGAGGTGTTGATGGGTCGTAAAATCAGGCGTGGATTGCCACTTCTCCCACACAGAAGATTAAATTATGACGAAAGCGAATTAGATACACGAAGTCGTAAAGCGAAGCTACTGTCAAAAAAGAGAGAAGATGTTCGACGTGGCGCTAAGGTTTGTAGAGTTAAACCAGGTGACACGGTAGTCGTAGAACGCCAATCGAGAACCAAAGGGGAAAGCAGATTCGGCATGAAGCGATACGTTGTATCCCAGGAATGTAATGGTAGTTTGGTGCTCTGTGATCCCGATGGTCAACAACTTCGCCGCCACGTGTCGCAGACAGAAAAGGTCCAAGAATGGCGAGAGCGGAAACCAGCAAACAAGCAAGATCCGATAGCAAAATCAAATCTAGATGCTACTCCCATCGACGATCGTCCTCAGCGCCCAACGAGGGAGAAAAGAAATCCATCCTATCTATCCGAATACGTTCGTCAAGTGGAGTAGAATCTTTGAGATACAGAGCCGTTAATTTTCGTTAGTTTTTACTTACAATATACCATTTCTCGTTCATTTTCACGTTTCTTCTTCAGCAATCCCATCCTTCTTGACAATTTTTGCGAGAGCGGACAGAGAAGTAAGTCTTCTTGCTTCAGGGTACACTTTGAAAATGATTTTCTAATCGTTTGTTAGGTTGCTATGTCAAACGAAGCAAAGCATGGCATACTTATGGCAACTAATATAAGAACATGCATATAGACTCTATGCGTACCAGCTCTATGCGTATTTTTCCATTCTGTGGAGAAGAAGGGGGATGTGTGGGGTGAGTCGACCAATTGTCCGCCACTCTACATTGCGTATGCCCTTTATCGACTTATCGCCATTCTACAGAGAGCGCGCAAGTAGCAGCGTCATTGCATATTTGAGAGTCCTGCAGGTAAGACGTGTCCGGTTCAAAGACCAGAGTGTAATGGGTGATTTCCTAATGGTGGCTGGCATCTTCACAGTAGCAATGACGAGATATGAAGTGTTCTGTTCGATTGATTTTATTCGACTGTTCATTTGATAAGCGTAGCCGGCGGGTAGAAAAGCACAATAGGGTAAGAGGGGCAATATGCCCCTCTTCAATTCCCAGGATTCCTGAATTATCTAAAAAGTAAACATGACTGATAACAGTATCGTTTCGTGAAATCAACGTACTAAGTTAGTTTGGTATTTTTAATATGTTGCAAAACAAAAGTTCCAAAAGAGCTATTTTGATGTAAGCTCCCATTTTTTTCAATAGCATTACAACCAATAAGAAACAGTTGGATTTGATAAAACTATTTCAAATAGCTTACTAGAATATTATAGTTACTATCTTAGTTTTTAGCTTGTCTTAAAACTATGCGTGCGTGTAGAATTATTCATGCATTCACAACAGCTCATCACCGGCTAAAACGCCCCACCCATTATTGTGGGGCACACTCACCGATTGCTGTGGGGCATAGCATTTTCTTGTTGTGGTGCATATTACACTGTAACCGGGGGCATTTTGCTCTGGGTGAAGGAAAAACTAGAATTTGGGCATCTTTGAAAAATGTTTAATAATAATTGTATCAGGATGTTTTTAATAAAAAATAGAAACGGGTACTAATTTCTAACTAATATAACAATAAACTAGGGTAGTTGGTGCGGAGACTATAGTGTCGAATGTAATATAGCTATTTTTACTTAAGGGGACGTATTAGACCTGTTCACCCTATAGTATTGTTCTGCTGGATTGGATCCAGCTATGTCATTGGGACCTATAACAGGAATGCAAAAAAATATCGATCAAGTTAGACTCGGTATTCATCCAGGAAGAGTGATGGAATAGGATGAGTACTTCGTTAAAATACCTTGCTAAAAGGGGAGTAACAGAGAAAAAGATTTTTTTAACAACTTGTAATATCATTATGCACCTTGCGTGCTCGCATTATGCTCTTTTTCATACGTTGTAAGAAACGAACACTAATAAACACGATTCACTAGAGAACGGTCGCGTTGTTTTTTTTCTGCTGCCGGTTGAAAGCCTTTGTTGTCCGTTTTTTTAACTCCGGTTTTGTATACCTGCTGGTCGTCGCGTCCTTCATAAATCGGATTCTGGGAATACCAGGAGTAGACGCTTGATAAGGAAGTGTCCAGGAGTAAGTGATTCCATATCGTTAGCATCGGAAGACATCGGAGTAATTGGCCGTGAATTAAGCAGGCCTCAATCTGCGCGAGAACTGTAGAGAAGGCTTCAAACGATAGATTAATGTTACCAACTATTTTGTGAAGATTGAATTGATTGCTTGAAGGATTTAACACAGGCTACCCATAAATCACCGAACGTCCGAGCTTTTGGTGGTATGAAATGAAAGGTAATTGTATGGATACTGGCTTCGAGTAGTACACACACACAGCAATATGTTGCTGTGACGGAAACAATTGGCGAATCTCTTTAAGTTCGCGTTGGGTAGCAGTGAAATTCGTCGCATTGCCACAGAAGACTGCTCGGCAACCCTCTGTGCGCGATGAAGCGACGGAGTGCCGCAATGAACGCGGCCGATGTGAGGTCCGACACTAGCTCAAGATGCGCTGCTTTGACTGCTAGGCAGACGAACACCGCAATATATGCCTTTCTATGCGATCCTTTACGAGTGGCTGGTTTTGGATGGACTGGCCCAGCAAAGTTCACTCCAACGTACTGGAAGGGATATGTCCGGTTGACCTTCTCTAGTGGCAGCTGATCCAGGGTAGAGGGAAGAGAGAAGGCCGACATAGGTACCCAGACAGGGGCCTTCCCATTCCCCTTCTATGCAGCAGCCAAGTCACTCGAAGCGGCGGCTGAGTTCCCCTCGAAGGTCAGGGGCAAGTGCAAGACGGCGTCGAACTTGAAGCGACCTAGGAAGTTACTAGGCGAGGGTGCAGAAAGTAACACCAAACGGCGTGTAACGTGACGGCCAAACGTCGTTTGGACGATTTAAACCGGGGCGCAAATGACCCTGCCTGGCAGAAAAAAGGCACCAGTAACCCGGCGCAACCGGGACAGGGGGACGAAAACCCCTGGAAGCTGGTCAGTAGGAGGAAGCCGACGCCGGGCGCACAACGACCCGCAAAGAAAGCCAAGGACAGAGGCGAGGCCTTGTGGTTAAAGACCGACAAGGACAAATATGCCGATGTCCTAAAGTCAATGCGGGCGGCCGAAACCCTCTCGGCCCTCGGGCAAGACGTACGCAGCGTGAGGCACACCAATACAGGCGAAATACTCTTGGTGCTGAAGCGAGGCGCACAATCTAGTGCGGTATACAAGGCCTTGGCCCAAGAGGTCCTGGGTGAAGGCGCCCAGGTGAGATCGTTAGGGGCGGAAATGACTCTCCAGTGTAAGCAACTGGACGAGTTCACGACCGCAGATGATGTCGTCGCTGCCGTCACAGAACAATGTGGCGCAGTAATTGAGCGGGCCTCTGTGCGCCTGAGAGCTAGACCCTCTGGCACGCAAGTAGCCTACCTCAAGCTACTGAAAGCGGAAGCAAAAAAGGTTGCCGTGAAAGGAAAACTGAAGATTGGCTGGTCAGTATGTCCAGTTAGTATACCCCAGCCGCCTTCAGTGGATAGGTGCTATCGGTGCCATGAGTCCGACCATAAGTCGTACGAATGCAAGGGTACAGACAGGAGCAAACTATGTCGTCGCTGTGGCGAGGAGGGGCATAAAGAGCGGGGCTGCACTAAGGCGCATAAATGCCTTATCTGCACCGCTAAGAAGCAAGCCCGTAACCATACTGTGGGTAGACTTTCGTGTCCCTTCGGTGAGGCTAATAAGAAGCCGTGAAAGTCACACAGCTAAATCTTAACCATTGTGCAGCTGCCCAACAGCTGTTGTGGCAGTCGGTCTCGGAGTCGAGGACAGATGTCACCCTTCTATCCGACCCGTACAACATCCCTGTCGGCAACGGCAATTGGGTGTCGGACGGGTCTGGGATGGCGGCAATCTGTACGACGGGACGGTTCCCAGTTTAAGAGGCAATACACTCCTCCGCCGAGGGTGTTGCGATTGCCAAGATCAATGGTGTGTTCTATTGTAGCTGCTACGCTCCATCAAGGTGGCCCATAGAACAGTTCAACCAGATGATCGACAGGCTCTCGTCCGACCTAGTGGGCCGGAAACCGGTAGTCATAGTGGGAGACTTTGAGCAGTAGAGTGGGGCAGCCGCTGTACAAATAGCAGGGGCCAAGCGCTGCTGGAGGTGCTTGCGAAAATTGACACTGTGTTAGCCAATAATGGCTCCGCTAGCACATTCCGTAGAGACGGGGTGGAGGCATGGATTGACGTAACGTTTGCTAGCCCGGGTCTGGTTCCAGGCATGGAATGGAGGGTAGACGAGGGCTACACTCATAGCGATCATTTAGCAATTCGCTTTAAGCTGTTTACTGTCATAGTTGTATGGTGTGCAGCATCGGAGGGCGGGAGATCCCTGTCAGGTACGCGGGTGGAAGTCCAATCACTTCGACATCGAAGCTTTCACCGCCGCCTTGGGACTGGAGGGCAACATCGACAGTCTAAGCGGGGATGCGCTGGTAGTCGTTCTATCACGCGCGTGCGACGCCACTATGCCGAGGAAAACCCTGCCAAGAAATGGCAGACGTCCGGTATACTGGTGGAGTGCCGAGATTGCAGCTCTACGATCAGCCTGCCTCAGAGCTAGACGTAGGATGCAAAGAGCCCGCACCGAGAATGCAAGAGAGAACCGCCGTGAAGTGCTTCGAGCTGCAAAATTGGCCCTTAACAAGGCCATTAAATGCAGCAAGAGAGCGTGTTTCGACAACCTGTGTGAGAGTGCCAACGCGAATCCGTGGTGTGACGCCTACAGAATCGTAATGGCCAAGACCAAAGGGGGCTCTCCACCTCCAGAACGGTCTCCGAACCGGTTGGCGACGATTATCGAAGTACTCTTCCCGTCTCGAGTCACAAGCCCCTGGCCACCTGCACCACGAGACAGTGTGGGCGCGGCCGAAATGGTGGCTCCGGTGACGAATGAAGAATTACTCGCAGTGGCTAATTCCCTAGCAATGAACAAAGCTCCAGGGCCGGATGGAGTTCCAAACATCAGGCTAGCTATGCAGAGATGCCTTGACGAGTGCCGCTTCCCCGATAGATGGAAAAGGCAGAAATTGGTGCTGTTGCCGAAGCCCGGGAAGCCGCCAGGCGACCCATCGGCATACAGATCAATCTATCTGATCGCACGACTGGCAAATTGCTTGAGAGGATCATCCTCAACAGGCTAACCCCGTACTCAGAAGGCCTGGACGGCCTGTCAAGCAACCAGTTTGGCTTTCGAAAGGGTAAGTCCACGGTGGACGTTATCAACTCAGTGATAAAGACTGCCGAGATAGCGATCCAACGGAAAACGCGAGGCATTCGATACTGT